>NC_057813.1:90495636-90598183 GCF_018294505.1 Triticum aestivum
CGGTGAGCTTGTGGGGAGGTGGCGGCACGCGACGTGGCGCAGGCGGCAGCGCGAGGCGGCGGGGCTCCTGGGGTCCGGTGAGGTGGCGGCGTGCACCGGCGGGCGGAGGCAAGGTGGCGCAGCGGTGCGGGGTCGAGGGAGGCATGGTCGGGCGGCGCTCGGCTGTGGGGCAGGGGCGAGAGAGGGGATAGATAGAGGAGGTGGGGGCAACGATTTTTATTTTACCCGCAAAAAAAAAGGTAGCCCCCTCTTTGCCGCCTCCTGGCGGACGACAAAGATTCTTTGCCGTCCGCCAGGAGGCAGCAAAGAAATGACAGATGGCAAAAACTTTCTTTGCCGTCCGCCAGCAGACGGCAAAGAAATGACAGATGGCAAAGACCTTCTTTGTCGTCTGTAAGTTCTTTGTCGTCTGTTGTTTGGTAGCTGATGGCAAAGACCTTCTTTGCCATCCGCAAGCAGACGACAAAGAATTGGCAGATGGCAAAATTCCTGATTCCAGTAGTGTAAGGTTTAAGCTTCTGTCACTCTAGCAACCCATCATCTACTTATTACTTCCCAATGCCTTCTTCTAGGCTCAAATAATGGTGAAGTGTTATGTAGTTGACGTTACACCACTAGAGGTTAGACAACATACACCTAATCAAAATATCGAACGAATACCAAATTCACATGACTACTAATAGCAAGACTTCTCCTGTGTCCTCAGGAACAAACGTAACTACTCACAAAGCATATTCATGTTCATAATCAGAGGGGTAATAATGTGCATAAATGATCTGAACATATAATCTTCCACCAAATAAACCAACTAGTATCAACTACAAGAAGTAATCAACACTACTAGCAACCTACTAGCACCAATCCCGGACTTAGAGACAAGAATTGGATACAAGAGATGAACTAGGGTTTGGAGATGAGATGGTGCTGGTGAAGATGTTGATGGAGATTGCCCTCTCCCGATGAGAGGAGCGTTGGTGATGATGATGACGATGATTTCCCCCTCCCGGAGGGAAGTGTCCCCGGCAGAACAGCTCTGCCGGAGCCCTAGATTGGTTCCGCCAAGGTTCCGCCTCGTGGCGGCGGAGTCTCGTCCTGAAAGGTTGCTTATGATTTTTTTTTCTCATCGAAAGACTTCATATAGGAGAAGATGGGCGTCGGAGAGCCGCCAGGGGGCCCACGAGGTAGGGGGCGCGCCCAGGGGGGAGGGGCGCGCCCCCACCCTCGTGAGCAGGGTGTGGGCCCACTGGCCTTCATCTTTGGCGACGATTTTTCTTTATTTATTTTAAGATATTTCGTGGAGTTTCAGGACTTTTGGAGTTGCGCAGAATAGGTCTCCAATATTTGCTCCTTTTCCAGCCAGAATTCCAGCTGCCGGCGTTCCCTTCTTCATGGTAAACCTTGTAAAATAAGAGAGAATAGCCATAAGTATTGTGACATAACGTGAAATAACAGCCCATAATGCGATAAATATCGATATAAAAGCATGATGCAAAATGGACGTATCAACTCCCCCAAGCTTAGACATCGCTTGTCCTCAAGCGAAAAGCCGATAACAATAAATATGTCCTCATGTTTAGAGGTAGAGGCGTCGATAAAAATAAAATACGGACATGAAGGCATCATTATTATTCTCATAACAACAACATATATAGATTTGTCATATGATTACTTATGTTCAAGTGATAATCTTTTCGCAAAACCAAAGTATGAATCATAAACCTTATGGAGCATTAACAAATTATACCCTCAGTCATTGAAACAATTGCAATTTATCATAACATCGGAAAGAGTCTATGTCAGAGCTTAAAAGCAAGTCCACATACTCAACTATCACTTAGTCCTTCATAATTGCTAACACTCACGCAATACTTGTGGTTACAGAGTTTTAACCAGACACAGAGAAAGATAGGGACTTGTAATTTTGCCCAACAACCTTTTACCTTAAGGGTAATTTCAACAATAATAATTCATGCTCCCCCACATCCAATTAAGTATATATATCATGTTCTTTCCAACATGCTAAGCTTGCCAAAGGACAAAATAAAAAGGAGAAGGTGAAGATCACCGTGACTCTTGCATAAGATAGAGGATAATAATAAAAGATAGGCCCTTCGCAGAGGGAAGCAGAGGTTGCCATGCGCTTTTATGGTTGGATGCACAAAATCTTAATGCAAAAGAACGTCACTTTATATTGCCCCTTGTATGTGGAACTTTATTATGCAGTCCGTCGCTTTTATTACTTCCACAACAAGTCGTACAAAGCTTATTTCTCTGCACTAATAAGTCATGCATATTTAGAGAGCAATTTTTATTGCTTGCACCGATGACAACTTACTTGAAGGATCTTACTCAATCCATAGGTAGATATGGTGGACTCTCATGGCTAAACTGGTTTAAGCATGTTTGGAAGCACAAGTAGTATCTCTACTTGGTGCTGAGCATTTGGCTAGCATGAGGGGGAAAGGCAAGCTCAACATGTTAGGAGATCCATGACAATATACTTTATCTCAGATATAAGAAAACATAACTCATTACGTTGTCTTCCTTGTCCAACATCAACTCTTTAGCATGTCATATTCTAATGAGTGTTCCCAATCATAAAAGATGTCAATGATAATATATCTATATGTGAAACCTCTCTCTCCTTATTAGTTCCTATTAATTGCTACGATGACCAAAGCCATATTTGCCAACTCCCAACAACTTTTAATCATCATACTCTTTCTATGTGAAGTTATTACTCCCAATAAGATCAATAGAAATTCTTTGTTTCTTTTTATTATTTTCTTCTTTTATTCACCCAAGATCATGGCAAAGTAATCAAACCCTTGACTCAACACTAATCTTTATTATATATAGCTCGCGGACTCGATTGCATAGAGAGATCATAAAGCAAAACTTCAAAACTAGATCATGCCATGACTTTTATTCTACTAAATCAAGATACTACTAATAGGATCGAACTAAGAAAAACGGTAAAGATAGGAGTTGTGATGGTGATACGATACCGGGGCAACTCCCCCAAGCTTGGCAGTTGCCAAGGGGAGTGCCCATACCCATGTGATTATGTCTCCTTCTTTGTTGTTGGCGGTGGAGGTGTTGTTGATGAGGCAAGCTTGTCGTCTACCTTCCATGGCATAGGATCATCCTCATAGAAGGATGACCGAGTCTCCTAAATCCTCAGATGTGCAACGGAAACAGCTCGAAATGAAAACTGAGGATATTTGCATGATATGGGAGTCAAAACCTTCGGGAGAATATATAATGAATTTTTACCGACCGAAATACGTATCGTGCAAGAAAACGGAGTCCGGAGGGCACACGAGGTGCTCACGAGGTAGGGGGGCGCGCCCAGGGGGGTAGGACGCGCCCTCCACCCTCGTGGAGGCCTCGTGTCCTCCCTGGACTACTACTTATTTTTCTATTTTTCTAAATATTCCAAAACAGAGAAATATTGCTTTAAAAATTGTTTTGGAGTCGGTTTACTTACCGTACCACATACCTATTCCTTTTCGGAGTCTGAAACATTCAGGAAAGTATCCCTTATGTATTCCTCCGGGGTTACGGTTTCAATAACATTGGTTTCAACATTTATAGGATTACCTGAGATATAGTGTTTGATTCTTTGACCATTTACCACCTTCGGATTTGTGCCTTCGAAATTGTTGATTTTTATGGCACCGGAACTATAGACCTCCTCGATAACGTAGGGACCTTCCCATTTAGAGAGAAGTTTTCCTGCAAAAAATCTTAAACGAGAGTTGTATAGCAATACATAATCACCTACATTAAACTCACGCTTTTGTATCCTTTTGTCATGCCATCTTTTAACTTTTTCTTTAAACAACTTGGCATTTTCATAAGCTTGGGTTCTCCATTCATCAAGTGAGCTAATATCGAATAACCTCTTCTCACCGGCAAGTTTGAAATCATAGTTGAGCTCTTTAATAGCCCAATATGCCTTATGTTCTAGTTCGAGAGGTAAATGACATGCTTTTCCATAAACCATTTTATACGGAGACATACCCATAGGATTCTTATATGCAGTTCTATAGGCCCATAATGCATCATCAAGTTTCTTGGACCAATTCTTTCTAGACCTATTAACAGTCTTTTGCAAAATTAATTTGAGCTCTCTATTACTCAATTCTACTTGACCACTAGACTGTGGGTGATATGGAGATGCAATTCTATGATTAACGTCATATTTAGCAAGCATTTTACGGAAAGCACCATGAATGAAGTGTGAACCACCATCAGTCATTAAGTATCTAGGGACTCCAAACCTTGGAAAAATAACTTCCTTAAGCATTTTAATAGAAGTGTTATGATAAGCACTACTAGTTGGAATAGCTTCTACCCACTTAGTAACGTAATCAACAGCAACTAAATTATGTGTGTATCCATTAGAGGCAGGGAAAGGTCCCATATAATCAAAGCCCCAAACATCAAATGGTTCAATAACAAGTGAATAATTCATAGGCATTTCTTGATGTCTACTAATATTACCAATTCTTTGACATTCATCACAAGACAAAACAAACTTACGGGCATCTTTGAAGAGAGTATGCCAATAAAAACCGGATTGCAATACCTTATGTGCAGTTCTATCTCCAGCGTGGTGTCCTCCATAAGCTTCGGAGTGACACTTGCGTAGGATCTGTTCCAGTTCATGCTCAGGCACACAACGTCTAATAACACCATCTACTCCTTCTTTATAAAGATGTGTGTCATCTCAAAAGTAATGTCGCAAATCATAAAAGAACTTTTTCTTTTGTTGGTATGTGAAGCTAGGTGGTATAAATTTGGCAACAATATAATTAGCATAATCAGCATACCATGGAGTGCTACGAGAAGTGCTTATGACATTTAATTGTTCATCAGGAAAGCTATCATCAATAGGTAGTGGGTCATCAAGAACATTCTCTAACCTAGATAAGTTGTCTGCAACGGGGTTCTCAACTCCTTTTCTATCAACAATATGCAAATCAAATTCTTGCAGCAAGAGAACCCATCTAATAAGTCTAGGTTTAGCATCTTTCTTTTCCATAAGATATTTAATAGTAGCATGATCGGTGTGAATAGTTACTTTAGAATCAACAATATAGGGCCTGGATTTATCACAAGCAAATACAACTGCTAAAAGTTCCTTTTCGGTAGTAGCATAATTTCTTTGAGCATTGTCTAGATTCTTACTAGCATAGTGAATAACATTTAATTTCTTATCAACTCTTTGCCCTAGAACATCACCTACAGCATAATCACTAGCATCACACATAATTTCAAAGGTGTCATGGTAGACTGGTCGCCACGGACACCTATGGGACCGGAGCCCCTTCTCGGTTCGGCAGGGGACGGAGATCGCACGAAGAGCGGATCGAGGCGAAACACACGAGCAGTTTACCCAGCTTCGGAGCTCTCCGGAGAGATAATACTCCTACTGCTGCTTTGTGATTGTATTGCATTCTTGCTCGGGAGCTTGGAAGCTACAAGACCGAGCGAGTGTGTATTGTGGCTATCGAACGATTCGAACCCTTTCTACGTTGCACGCGGGCCTCCTTTTATACGTGAAAGGGGTCACCGACAGGTGGCAAGGTAGGTGAGGGTAAAAATGGAAAAAGAGTAGGCTGGTACAGCTACTTGTACAGTGGTCTTTACCTAACTCTGACGGCAGGGAACAAAGGCATTAAATGCCTATCTAAGTCACCCAAACAGTGCAAAAAGTGGCCGTCAGAGGCGCCACCGCTCGACACGGTGGTATCCTTGTCATCACCGCTTAACGCTGTGTACCGCTGGCTGCACAGCCTCTCGCCACGCGTGCCCGGAAAGGTCCCGTGGCGACACGTTGGCGGGTGCGCTGGAGCGTAGGTACAGAGCGATAGCTTGTCGCGGGAAGCGTCTTGCCGCAGATGTTGCCTTGTCGCTGTCCGGAAGCCTGTCGCTCGCCGGGTCTTGTCGGGACGCGAAGCGCGTCCCGACAAGTTCCTTGGTTGTTCTTCCCGGCAAGCTCCTCTTGCCGGGGTCTTGTCTCTTTAGTTAGCCTTCCCGGCAAGCTCCTCTTGCCGGGGTTTTGTCTTGAACACTTTGTTCTTGAATGGCTCCAAAGGAACCATAGAGGATCTTGGCGGTCGCCCGGCAAACCTTGCCGCGGGGCGCTGCAACTGCCCGTGCACAAGTTCGGGGTACTAGGGTACCCCTATTCTTGTACACCGACAGGAGCCCACGGGCCTGGGCCATACATGGTGCCGAGCGCTGTTGGGCCAGGCCCAAAACAGTGCACGGGCACGTGCAGCCAGGTTCGTGCCGAATCTCACTCCGGATCCACCGCGCCCTCCCCTAACGGCACGCGTCGAACGCGCCATCATGGGGAGAGATCGTGGGGGGTTGTTTATTCGGGAAAAGCGGAACGTCCGCCCCCTCCCTCTTTATAAGCAAGGGAAACAGGGGCGGTTCCTCCGCTCTGCCCGCTGCTGCTTTCCAATCTAATAAATCTTCGCCGCTCCGCCCCTCTCCCCAAGCCGAGAGAGAGAATCGCCCCGCCCCCATCGCCGCCGGCGCCACCCACTCCTCCAACCTCCTCCTCCTCCACCTCCGCCATGGCTCCGAAAGCCAGCAAGGGGAAAGGCGAGAAGTCGAAGGGCGAAAAGTCGAAGGAGGCGCAGAGGCTTGAGGCTCTGCGAAAGGAGCGAGCCACCTTCCCTCCCGAGCTCCCTGCGAAAGAGCTGAGGGAGTGGTTCTATCTGTTCTGGTCGACGGAGACGCGGGCGCATCCGCGCACCAGGGTCCTCTCCGCCGATGCCTCGAAGAATGCCCCATTTGGGTACCCTTTCTTTCCACTGTTCTTCCATTGCGGGCTTTGCCCACCCTTTTCTCAATTCTTTTGCGATGTAATGGTTACCTACGGATTCCATCTCCTTGATTTCACCCCCAACGCCATCCCGACCCTTGCTGTCTTTGCACATCTGTGCGAAAATTTCGTCGGAGTCCACCCAAATGTCGCTCTCTTCCGCCATTTCTTCATCCCTCGAGTCGAGAGAGGAGAACCCCTAGCCGGCGGAATCGCCTGGGTTTCGAGGACCGGCAAGAAGGAATCGTATCTTCTTGGGGACCTCCGCAGCAAGTGGGACGAGTGGAGGGCAGAGTGGTGTTGGATCTTGGAGAAGGACCCGCAGCCATTCACAGTCGTGCGCCAATCCCCTGTAGTGCGCGGCAATGACTGGAGCAATCTGGCTCCAGATGACGCCAAGCTTAAGATCGCCACTACCCGGATCTTGCGGCTCAGGCTTGCCGGACTAACCGTAGGAGCTGTCGGCGCAGATTTGCTTCGTCGTCGCATTGCCCCTCTGCAGGAGAGAGGCAGACCCGCCTGGGAATTTGGAGGCCCTGCGGACATCATGAGGCTGCGACCAGGCCTCAATTTCAATTTTACTGTCTTGGAACTTGAAGGCATGCTCAGGGAGCTCTTCAAGCATGACCCCAATCATCCTGAGTGGTTCAAGCTGCCGTATGGTGTCGTCCCGTTGTGCAACAGCTCTATGCGGGATAGCATCTGTGCAATGATGCCCTTGTGCGACTCACACGGGCTTGTTCCCACTTGGCAAGAGCCCTCGGATAGCATTGTGCAAGAATTCTTTGACAACTTGTCCGAAGTAGCAGTCCGCTCTGATGAGCAGAAGGAGCTCACCCGCGACACCACTGACAATGAAGTGCGGTACATTGCTAGCAGGGCAGAGGAGGCAGCGGCAGCCGCTGCCGCGGGCAAGTTCGGATTTACAGTGGAGGAGGCAGAAGCGGCCGAGGCGGCAAGCCTTGCCGATCGAGAGGAGCTCGCCGGAAAGCTTGCCGGTGAAGAAGAGCCTGCCGCGTCGGGGGCCGAATCCAGCGAACCCGCCGAGGGCACGGGCGGTCAGCCATCTTCGAGCACCTTGCCGCAGGTGGGGCCCTCAGCGTAGCCTTCAACGCAGCCAACGGCGTAGCCCCCAGCGTAGCCCAGGAGACGCATTCGCAGGGCCGGGGACGTGGCGGAGCGGCCAACGAGACAACAGCCGCCGCGCCGCGTGGCATGCTCTGCCACAACAAGCAATGTTGCCGCAGAGACGCACCATGCTGCCACGGCAACTGGAGCGGGGTCCTCCCGGACTGCCGCTGCTGCTCCAGCCGCTTCCCACGCCGCGGCAGCGACCGGGGCTGGGACGTCCCAGGCCACCACCGCTGTACCCGCCAAGAGGCCAAGGGAGCCTTCTCCGCCTCGCCGGGCCGGACTTCGATCTCTCCGGACTCAGCTCCGACGAGGAGGAGGAAGAAGAAGAGTAAGTTCCTTCACTGCTCTTGTAAATCTTCAATTTTTGCTTGTTTTGTCTTGTTTCTGACTCGTTTTACTCTGAATCTGTTGCTTTCAGGACTCTGGCTGAGAGAGCGGCAAAGAGAGCCAAGACCCTGGTAATCAACATCGAGGACGATCCCCCTGTGGCAGCGGGAGACGCACCTGAGACTGGCTCGCCGGATCCGGCAATCTTGCCCCAAAGCAGCCCTCAGCGCAGCCCCCAGCGTAAGTATATAATTTACTTTCACTGTTAGGCACGCATGAGGGCTCTTTATTTGCTGATGTCTTGATCTTTGACTTGTGTAGGAGCAGAACAGCCTCACCAGGAGCCCTTGGAAGCAATCCCTGATGTGCCGCCTGCTGCGACTACTCCGCCAAGGGAGGCTTCCCCGGCAAGGGAGCATTTTCCAGCAAAGGAGGCGTCCCCGGCAAAGGAAGCGTCTCCGGCAAGGGACGGTTCCCCGGCAAAGGACGGCACCAACGACCCCCCGGCGGAGGAGACCGTGACCGCGGAGCCCAATGTAGGTAACCCCTTGTTTGAAGACTTCCCTTAGGCTTTTCTTCTTATGATTTTCTTCTTGGATTCTTGCTTGACTCTTCTCCCTTTTCCGGCCGTCAGATCCTTCTGACGTGGAGCCAATGGAGACCGATGTTGCCGGCGAGGAAGGCGCGCACGGCAACACTGACGACGCCGCCGCCAACAATGAGGCAACCGATGCCGAAGATCCTGCTGCTGAAGAGGCCGCCAAGGCTGACGCCGCAGGGGCCGGCGAGGAATCCGGCGATCACACTGACGGCCCTGAGGCCGCATGAGCGACAGGCGCTGCTCTGACCGCCGATCCCTCCGCCTCTGCCGCAGCGTCGGGCTCCGAGGAGCCCCAGCCCAGCGCCTACTTGAAGGCCGGCGAGGGCATCTTCATCAAACTCCCCTGGGCGTCAAGCTCCAGGGCACCGGTGGAGGGAGAGACTTTCGACGGAGAAGTGCTCGCCTCTGCCGGGCTGACACTGGTGGACGTGCCGAGCCGGAGCAGTGACGAGTCTGAGGAGGAGAAGCTGCTGCGGAAGCTCATGTCACTTTACCGCGCCCGACAAGCCAAACTGGAGTCCCGGGAAGCACTTGTCGCGCGGGCGGGCGTGGACATAGAGAAGCATGCAGAAGAGCTCCGGAGCCGCAATCAAGAGGCTCTCCGGTCTATTGCGGAGGAGCGGGCACAGCTCGACGAGGCGCGGAAAGCCTTCATCCTTGAAAAGGCTGAAGTTGATGAGCAACAGAGGCTTGCCGGCGAGGAGCTGGATGCACGAGAAGGAGAGTTGACGCAGCGGAAAGTCAACCTCGACAGCTATGAAGAGGAGCTTGCCGTGCGTGAACAATCGATTGGCGGGGCCCTCAAGGAAGCGAAAGACGCTGCTGCATCTGCAGAGGCCGCCAAGAAAGAGCTGGAGACAAGGGTGGCGCAGCTGGAAACCAGTCTCAAGGCAAAGTATGGAGAAGTTACCACGCTCAAACATGAGCGTGAAAAGGACGCCTACACTTTTGGTGAGCTGCAGGGTCGCTTTGCCGAGAAGGTCAAAGAGCTGGACGCCGCCAAGGACTCCAATGCCGATTTAAAGCTAAAGCTGACCACTCTGACCAAGTCATTGGATGAGGCCAAAGAGCGGGAGGCAACCCTGAGGAAGGAGGTCAAGAATAATGAAGTGCTGCTGGCAAGGGTTGCAGAGACCCAGAACACTTTCAAAGATAATGTGCTGCACTGGACGGAGGGACTCGTCGATATTGCTGCATCCATCGACGAGGAGCTGGCGCATCTGGGGATGGAGGATTTCGGGTATTCTACTGACGAGAACCTCTATCCCAGCGCCAAGCTCACCATGTTCTTCAAGGGCGTGGTGACGGCACTCCAGCAGCTCCAGGAGAAGATCCCAAAACAGCTGGCCGACGAGTCATGCGACATCTGCGTAGGAGCCCTCCAGAAGGTGTTGGTGAAGGTAGCTTTCCGCAATCCAGGCATCGACTTCAAGAAGGTCCTCAAAAGCTTGCCGCCTGACGCAGATGTGGAATCGCTCAAGGCCCTTGTCGCACCCATTGTGGACAAGGTTGCCGGAATCAAGAGGATTGACGGCGATCGTGTAGACTAGGCCGCCCATCTTCTCCTTTACTTGCCGCTGCTGATCACGTTATGAGAACAGTCTATTAGAGCTGCGACAAGTCATTTTTGTAATATAACTTTATCTTAGGCATCTACTGTTATGTTACTCCCTTTACTTGATTCCTCCTTTGTATGTTTTTACCCTACGCTTTTTAGGAAACTTGTCGGCGCAAGCACCTTAACCGCAAGCGCTGAGTGCGGGACATCAGCAGCCTGCGCGGTGTCATAGCCGGCAAGAAACCTTGCCGCAACTAGCCGCAACTCGCTTAAGTTGTTGAGCGGACTCGAAACAAAATAAGGGTGCAACTAGCTACGAGCAGGTTCCTTCGCGCACAGGTTTTTCATACAAAGCGCGGTCGTTCAAGGAAGATAACACTTAAAAAAATTTAAAGCTAAATGCTCAAGCTTTGGCAACTTAGCTTTTCTATTATTTGCTTCCCGGCAAGGCAAAGTTTTCTTGAACGACGCCTGGTCCACACCATTATCTTCTCCTTTCCCCCCGGTAAACTTGTGGGCGAGGGGACCTTCCTTTTGAGAAAAAGAAAGAAGAGAAAATAATAACATGGAACCTTATGGCTCGTTATTGCTTACCGCAGGGTGGTGCTGCACAAAGCGTTAGATAACACATGCAAAATATATACATAAAGCATGGAACTAACAGGGTTGTGCGGAGCATAAGAGCTTTATTCATGCACGGGATCTGCGCCCGGCTTTGTACAAAGGATTACATGCTACAGCGGCAAGACTTGTACAAAAGGTGGTTGCCGGAACAGGTTCTGACAACCACGCCCTACGGGTAAAACTTACGAAGATGTTCGATATTCCAGGAGTTGCTCACCGGATTGCCATCTTCGGTCTCAAGGCGGACAGCGCCAGGCCTAGTGACTCGTTTCACCCGATAAGGGCCTTCCCACTTTGGCGTCAACTTGTTTGAATTCTTGGCGGAGTGAACGCGCCGAAGAACAAGGTCGCCCTCCTCGAGACTTCTGGCATTAACTCTGCGGCTATGGTAGCGGTGCAAAGCTTGCTGGTAGCGAGCATCTCGCACAGCAGCCTGAAGACGATCCTCCTCAAGGAGCAGTGCGTCATCTTGTCGCAGCTGCTCTTGCTCAAGCTCATCATAAGCGAGCACTCGAGGTGATCCGTATACGAGTTCCGTGGGGAGAACTGCCTCTGCTCCATAGACTAGAGCAAAGGGTGTCTGGCCAGTGGCTCGATTTGGCGTCGTCCTGATCGACCAAAGAACCACCGGCAACTCCTCGATCCAGTTTTTTCCGCACTTGCGCAGCCTGTCGAAAGTTCTGGTCTTGAGTCCACGCAGCACTTTCAGCATTTGCCCTCTCTGCTTGACCGTTGCTTCTCGGGTGAGCAACAGAAGCAAAGCAGACCTTGGCGCCAAGGTCTTGGACGTACTGCATGAAGGTGCGGCTCGTGAATTGTGTGCCGTTGTCGGTGATGATCCTGTTGGGGATCCCAAAGCGGCAAACAATCGACCTGAAGAACTTGACTGCTGACTGTGTCGTCACCTTCCTCACTGCCTCCACTTCTGGCCACTTTGTGAACTTGTCGATTGCAACGTACAAGTACTCAAAGCCCCCGATTGCTCGGGGAAAGGGGCCGAGGATATCGAGCCCCCAGACCGAAAATGGCCAGGATAAAGGGATCGTCTGGAGAGCTTGAGCTGGCTGGTGTATCTGCTTTGAATGGAACTGGCACGCTTCACACTTGGTTACTTGTGCAGTTGCATCCTGGAGGGTTGTCGGCCAAAAGAAGCCTTGCCGGAAAGCTTTGCCAGCAAGGGCTCTTGCGCCAATGTGGTGACCACATATGCCTCCGTGTATTTCTGCCAACAGCTTCTGTCCATCTTCCCGGGGAATACACTTCAATTTCACACCGTTGAGTCTTCTTCTGCACAGTGTGTTGTCAACAAACTGGTACATACTTGACTGCCGGGCTACTCTCTCTGCTTCTTCTTGCTCTTCGGGAAGTTCTCCTGTCTGAAGGAAACGGACAATCTGCTGTGCCCATGCTAGAGCTTGTGGCTCGACAATAAGGACCAAAGGCGCATCTGTTGCTGCGGGAACATCTGCTTCTACGGCAAGAACTTGAGATTCTGCCGGAGCTTGATGATCCCCGGCAAGCTCGCCGGAGCAAGACTTGTCGGGAGCGTTTGCTTCAACGGAACGAACCCTAGGGTTCGCCGGAGCAGACTGCTCCTCAACATTTTTGTCGTTGATCTTGGGGACCTTCTTGGCGGCGGCTTCAGGTAACTCTGCCGGAAAATAGTCACCAGAGACCAACTTTCTCTTTTTGCTCTGTCCAGCTGATGGTGTCACAGTTGGTTGAGTTAGCTTGAGCACAAAGATCCCTGGTTCCACAGGTAGCTTATGCGCAGCACACTTTGATAGGCCATCTGCAATGTCGTTCTCAGCTCTGGGAACGTGCTCCATCTGTAGGCCGTCAAAGTGCTCTTCTAGCTTTCTCACTTCATCAACATAAGCCTCCATCAACGGACTCTGGTAATTCTTGTTCACTTGGCGGACGACAAGCTATGAGTCACCCCTGACAATAAGCTTCTTGATCCCAAGGTCTGCCGCGATCCTGAGACCGGCAAGCAAGCCCTCATACTCTGCAGTATTGTTTGTTGCTTGCTCCCTGGGAAAGTGCATCTGGACCACGTACTTGAGGTGCTCTCCGGTGGGCGCGATAAGCAACACGCCGGCACCGGCGCCTTGCAGCGAAAAGGCACCATCAAAGTACATCAGCCACTCTTTGCTTGCTTCTTTGACGGGGATGCTCGTTTCTGGAGTTTCTTCATCTGGTGTTGGCGTCCATTCTGCTATGAATTCTGCCAAAGCTCTGCTCTGAATAGTTGAAGTGCTTTCAAACTTGAGACCAAAGCTTGACAGTTCCAGTGCCCACTCAACGATCCTGCCTGTTGCTTCTGGATTTTGCAGTATCCTCTTCAACGGAAAGCGAGTGACAACTGTAATCTCATGTGCTTGGAAGTAATGGCGCAGCTTTCTCGAGGCCATGAGAAGGCCGAAAAGCAATTTCTGCACACCAGAGTACCTTGACCTAGCCCCCTGCAGAAGGGAACTGACAAAGTAAACTAGGCACTGCACCATTTTCTTCTGCACCTCTTGCTTGCCGGGACCAGAGCTTGTCGGCGAAGCTTCCTGCTTGTCGCTGGATGTGTTTGCCGGTGAAGCCCCCTGCTTGTCGCTGGATGTGCTTGCCGCGGTTGTGGGTTCATCATCTGCCTCCCTCTCCGCTACTAACGCAGCACTAACCACTTGATTGGTTGCCGCTAAATATAGCAGCAACTTCTCTTGTGGCCTAGGTGCGACAAGTATTGGAGTGGAGGACAGGTATTTCTTTAAGTCCTGCAGCGCAGCCTCTGCTTCCGGAGTCCATTTCATTGGACCTGCCTTTTTCAAGATTTTGAAAAACGGCAGGGTGCGCTCAGCAGACTTAGAGATAAACCTACTGAGAGCAGCCACGCAACCGGCAAGTCTTCGCACATCCTTGACGCGCTTCGGGGCCTCAATCTGCTCAATGGCCTTGATCTTGTCGGGATTGGCTTCTATCCCCCTCTGTCATACA
Organism: Triticum aestivum; assembly: GCF_018294505.1. Classification (NCBI taxonomy): domain Eukaryota; kingdom Viridiplantae; phylum Streptophyta; class Magnoliopsida; order Poales; family Poaceae; genus Triticum; species Triticum aestivum. Next base: position 90,509,713 of record NC_057813.1, read on the forward strand.
AAGAACCCGAGAAGCTTGCCGGAGGGAACTCCAAATACACACTTCTCGGGGTTCAACTTGAGGTTGATCTTGCGTAGATTTGCAAAGGTCTCGTCCAGATCTTGAATCAGAGTTGCTTTGTCTTTGCTCTTGACCACTATGTCATCCATGTAGGCTTCCACATTTCTGTGCAGCTGTGGCTCAAAAGCTTCATGGACCACCCTTGCAAATGTTGAACCAGCATTCTTTAATCCGAAAGGCATCCGAATGAAACAGTATGTGCCACATGGACTAATGAATGCGGTTTTCTCCTCATCCTCTTCTGCCATGAAGATCTGATGATATCCTGAGTATGCATCAAGAAATGAAAGCAAATCACATCTGGCCGTGGACTCAACAATCTGGTCAATGCGCGGCAAGGGAAATGGGTCTTTGGGACAAGCTTTATTAACATCAGTAAAGTCTATACAAAGCCTCCATTTCCCATTTGCTTTGCGCACGACAACCGGATTGGCCAACCACGTGGGATGGAGTACTCCTCTGACAAGGCCTGCTGCTTCCAACTTCTTGATTTCTTCTGCTATGAACTCTTGACGCTCCACTGCTTGCTTCCTAACTTTTTGCTTGACGGGCCGCGCGTGAGGACAAACAGCAAGGTGGTGCTCAATTACTTTCCTGGGAACACCGGGGATGTCAGACGGTTGCCATGCAAACACGTCGACATTCGCCCGCAGGAAAGCAACGAGCGCACTTTCCTATTTAGGGTCTAGGGTGGCGCTGATGGTGAAGGTACCACTAGTGCCGTCCTCCTTGGCGGACACCTTCTTGGTCTGTGGTGGAGCCGTCATCGTCTTGTTACGCTTGCCGGTGGAGCTCGATGGTGCGTCCTCGATGGTAGCGCAGCACTCCGAAGAGGTGCGCTTGCCAGAGTGGGCATCAGAGCACTTGCCGGACTTGGTCTTCCTCTTCCCTTCGGGAGCTTCAGCGGCAAGTGTAATGCGATCTGCTGCTGCTGCTGCATCCCGGTAAATCTTGTCGGCGCAGATAAGGGCATCCTTCTTGTCACTAGGGACAGAGATGATGCTTATCGGGCCGGGCATCTTGAGCATGTTGTAGGCATAGTGAGAGGCTGCCATGAACTTGGCGAGTGCTGGACGGTCGAGTATCCCATTGTATGGCAATGGGAAATCAGCTACGTCAAATGTGACACTCTCAGTCCTGTAGTTCATCTCGCTGCCAAATGTGACCGGCAACGTGATCTTCCCCTTTGGCTTGCTCCTTCCCGGATTGATCCCTTGGAACGTGCCGGTTTCTTCGAGCTCACTGTCGGGGATCTGAAGCTTCTGGAGTACAGCTGAGGATATCAGGTTCAAGCCGGCCCCGCCGTCAACTAACATCTTGGTGACTTTGAGGTTGCGGATGGTTGGTGACACAAACATTGGCAAGCATCCGACCGCAGTTGTGCGATCAGGGTGGTCCTCAATGTCAAAGATGATAGGCATGCTGGACCATTTCAGAGGCTTGCGCGACTCCATGGATGGTTCTGCTGCATTGACTTCCCGCGCCCACTGCTTGAGTTGGCGGTGCGAAGTATGCAGAGAAGCACCTCCGTCAACGCATAGGACCTCAGTGGCTTTCTGGAATTCCTACTCACTGGTCTCATCCTCATCCATATCTTCATCTTCATCTTCTTCTTCGTCCTTGTCGCGGCCCCGGGGAGGTCTGTCTCCTTGCCGCTGCTTGGCCTTGCCGCGGCGTCCTCCCCGGCCAGGGCGCTTCTTGCCGGATCCGCCATCACCTCCTTGAGCTTTCTCCTTGTCGCGTCGCTCATACTCAGCTTTCTGCAACTCGACGAGCTTCTCAACCTTCTTGCAACTCTGGAGATCGTGACCCTTGGTGCGGTGGATCTTGCAATACTGCTTGTTGGTGTCGTCCTGCTTGTCAACGGCCGCCACAGCTTGGCAGTTGGTGCAAGCGGCAGTCTCCTGGCCGGAGCTACCAGCTGGTGCTGTCTTGGCGCCACCTCCATTGCCGGACTGCTCGACAACTAGCACATCTTTTCCCTTCTTTTTTCTGTTGTTCCGCCGCCGGTTTTTCCTTGCCGGGGCGGCATCCTCGCTGTCGGACCCTCCTGCTCCAACAGTCTCTCCGGGAAGTCTCCTCCCCTCCTCAGCGCGCGCACACTTGTCGGCCAGAGCATATAGCTCGCTGACGTCCTTGATCTTGCACATCGCCATCTCCTCCCGCATCCTACGGTTTCGCATGTTCTGATGGAACGCGCTGATGACCGCAGCGGGGTGGATATCAGGGATGTTGTAATGCACGCGGCTGAATCTCTGTATGTACTTGCGCAGGGATTCTCCTTCTTTCTGGACGAGTATGTGAAGATCACTTTCTTGGCCATGGGGCTTGTGGCCGCCTGTGAAGGCGCCGACAAACTGATGGCACAAATCAGCCCAAGAAGATATGGAGTTTTCCGGCAAGTGCATGAGCCAGGATCTGACATTGGGCTTGAGTACCAACGGGAAGTAGTTGGCAAGGATCTTGTCGTCTCGTCCTCCAGCAGCCTGCACCGCAATGGTGTAGATGCTGAGGAACTCCGACGGATGCGACTTGCCGTCGTACTTCTCGGGTACGTCAGGCTTGAAGTTCTTGGTACTGGGCCACTGGACTTGCCGCAGCTCACGGGTAAACGCAGGGCAGCCTACCGTATACAGTAAGTCGTCTGGTTCTCCTGGCGCATGCATATCAACAGCGGGCCCAGCGCGCAGGTCAGATTGACGCCGCGCTTCTCTTCGGTGCTCGATGTGGGTGCGAGCGTCTTCTTGCCGTCGTTCTTGAAGAACTTGGCGTTGATCACGCCGAGCTCGCGGGTCTGCTGACGCAGTAGAGTCGCTGTCGAGGTTGGCCCGGCGAGCTGGCGATCTTGGCCTCCGGGGCGGAGAGTGCACGGTGGGTGCACCTCCACCGGTTCTCTCGCCGTCGGCTTGTGCTTGGCGGTCTTGCCGCGGCTGCGAAGCGCTCGGCTGCCGCGGAGTGTCACCATTGGCGAAGCCAATGAGACTCTGGATGGTGGCCCTCCATTCGTCGATCTTGTCCGACGTAGGAGGGAAGTCTAGAAGCAGTTGAGCCCTCGCCAGAGCTTCTGATGGAGTGGATGGTGGCAGCGGCGACCGGTGCGAGGAACGAGACATGCTCAAACTCCTAACTCCATTAGGAGGAGCAGTATCCCGTCCAAGCGACCGTACAGCGCTCGTGCCAGCATGTTGGCGTGCAAGCTGACCTTGGACGTCTCGAGATCCACCAGCTTGATTTGGATTCAGCAAGCGCATGGCACCGTGAGTGCCATGACGCTGCTGGTCCCGCGCCTCCTGATATGGACGCGGGGCTTGTCCGGTCGTCGAGGTTTGTGCCGCCTTGTCCTTGGACTTGGCAGCAACTTGGGCTCCCTCGTCGACGTCCATTCCTCCGCCGGCGCCTACCCCACCGCCCTCTGGCTCTGGTGGCGGTGGGTTCGACGCGGACGGAGCGGCCACCTCCGAAGCCTTCTTCTTCGGTGGCATGTTGATGAAGATGTTGATGGAGATGCGGCTCGTGCGAACGCCGGATCAGGTTCACACAACCTCAACGCCCCCTACCTGGTGCGCCAAAGATGTCGTGGTAGACTGGTCGCCACGGACACCTATGGGACCGGAGCCCCTTCTCGATTCGGCGGGGGGCAGAGATCGCACGAAGAGCGGATCGAGGCGAAACACACGAGCAGTTTACCCAGCTTCGGAGCTCTCCGGAGAGATAATACTCCTACTGCTGCTTTGTGATTGTATTGCGTTCTTGCTCGGGAGCTTGGAAGCTACAAGACCGAGCGAGTGTGTATTGTGGCTATCGAAGGATTCGAACCCTTTCTACGTTGCACGCGGGCCTCTTTTTATACGTGAAAGGGGTCACCGACAGGTGGCAAGGTAGGTGAGGGTAAAAATGGAAAAAGAGTAGGCTGGTATAGCTACTTGTACAGTGGTCTTTACCTAACTCTGACGGCAGGGGACAAAGGCATTAAATGCCTATATAAGTCACCCAAACAGTGCAAAAAGTGGCCGTCAGAGGCGCCACCGCTCGACACGGTGGTATCCTTGTCATCGCCGCTTAACACTGTGTACCGCTGGCTGCACAGCCTCTCACCACGCGTGCCCGAAAAGGTCCCGTGGCGACACGTTGGCGGGTGCGCTGGAGCCGAGGTACAGAGCGATAGCTTGTCGCGGCAAGCGTCTTGCCGCAGATGTTGCCTTGTCGCTGTCCGGAAGCCTGTCGCTCGCCGGGTCTTGTCGGGACGCGAAGCGCGTCGCGGCAAGTTCCTTGGTTGTTCTTCCCGGCAAGCTCCTCTTGCCGGGGTCTTGTCTCTTTAGTTAGCCTTCCCGGCAAGCTCCTCTTGCCGGGGTTTTGTCTTGAACACTTTGTTCTTGAATGGCTCCAAAGGAACCATAGAGGATCTTGGCGGTCGCCCGGCAAGCCTTGCCGCGGGGCGCTGCAACTGCCCGTGCACAAGTTCGGGGTACTAGGGTACCCCTATTCTAGTACACCGACAAAAGGGTAAATTCTAATCAAGTGGCTGAACAATAGGTGCAGAGACTAACGCTTTCTTAACTATTTCAAATGCTTCTACACAATCATCATCAAAGACAAATGGTACATCTTTTTGTAATAAATTAGTCAGAGGCCGAGAGATTTTCGAGAAGTCCTTAATGAACCTCCTATAAAATCCGACGTGACCAAGGAAACTTCTTATACCTTTGATGTCCTTGGGACATGGCATCTTTTCAATAGCGTCAACCTTGGCTTTATCAACTTCAATACCTCTTTCAGAAACTTTGTGCCCCAAGACAATACCTTCATTAACCATAAAGTGGCACTTTTCCCAATTCAAGACAAGATTAGTTTCTTCACATCTCTGCAAAACTCGATCAAGATTGCTCAAGCAATCATCAAAAGAGGAACCATAGACGGAAAAGTCGTCCATGAAAACCTCACAAATCTTTTCACAAAAATCAGAGAATATAGCCATCATGCATCTTTGAAAGGTAGCAGGTGCATTACATAAACCAAAAGGCATACGTCTATAAGCAAAAGTACCAAAAGGGCATGTAAAAGTAGTCTTTGATTGATCTTTAGCCGACACAGGTATTTGAGAGAAACCAGAATAACCATCTAGAAAGCAATAATGTGTATGTTTGCATATTATTTCTAGCATTTGATCAATAAAAGGTAAGGGGTAATGATCTTTCTTGGTGGCTTTATTTAATTTGTGGAAATCAATTACCATCCTATAACCTGTAATAATTCTTTGCAGAATCAATTCATCTTTATCATTAGGGACAACAGTAATACCTCCCTTCTTAGGGACACAATGGACAGGACTTACCCACTGACTATCAGCAACGGGATAAATTATACCTGCCTCCAGAAGCTTGAGTATTTCTTTCCTTACCACTTCTTTCATTTTAGGATTCAAACGTCGTTGAGGATCACGAACTGGTTTGGCATCTGCTTCCAAATTTATTTTATGTTGACATAGAGTGGGACTAATGCCCTTAAGATCATCAAGAGTATATCCAATAGCGGCACGGTGCTTCTTCAGAGTTTTCAATAATCTTTCTTCTTCATGCTCTGAAAGGTTAGCACTAATAATAACAGGATATATTTTCTTTTCATCAAGATAAGCATACTTAAGATTATCAGGCAACGGCTTAAGCTCAAACACGGGATCACCCTTGGGTGGAGGAGGATCCCCTAGGATTCCAACAGGCAAATTGTGTTTCAGAATAGGTTCTTGTTTAAAGAATACTTCATCTATTTCCCTTCTTTCATTCATGAACATATAATTTTCATGGTCTAGCAAATAGTGTTCCAAAGGATCACTAGGAGGTATGGCAATAGAAGCAAGACCAATAATTTCATCCTTACTAGGCAATTCTTCCTCACGATGTTGTTTACTAAATTTAGAGAAATTAAACTCATGAAATATATCATCCAAGCCAATAGTAACAACATTCTTTTCGCAGTCTATCTTAGCATTAACAGTATTCAAGAAGGGTCTACCAAATATAATGGGACAAAAGCTATCTTGTGGAGAACCAAGAACAAGGAAATCAGCAGGATATTTAGTTTTCCCACACAAGACTTCAACATCTCTAACAATTCCCACTGGTGAAATAGTATCTCTATTGGCAAGTTTAACTATAACATCAATATCTTCTAACTCAGCAGGTGCGATATCATGCATAATTTCTTTATATAAGTCAATGGGTATAACACTAGCACTAGCACCCATATCACATAAGCCATCATAACAATGATCTCCTATTTTAATAGAAATAACATGCACACCTACCACAGGTCTATGTTTATCTCTATCACAGGGTTTAGCAATTCTAGCAGTTTCACCAGAAAACTGAATGACATGCCCATCAATATTATCAGACAGGAGATCTTTAACAATAGCAATATTAGGCTCTACTTTGACTTGCTCAGGAGGTGTATAAGTTCTAGTATTGCTTTTACGAACAACAGTTGAAGCTTAAGCATGATCCTTTACTCTAGCAGGGAAAGGTGGTTTCTCAACATAAGAGGTGGGAACAATAGGATCATTATAAGTGATGGTCTTTTCTTCAACTTTAATAGGTGCAGCTACTTTTACTTCTATGGGAGGATGATATTTAAACCACTTCTCCTTGGGGAGATCAACATAAGAAGCAAAAGATTCACAGAAAGAAGCTACTATCTCAGAGTCAAGTCCATATTTAGTGCTAAACTTATGGAAAATATCGGTATCCATAAAAGATTTAACACAATCAAACTTAGGTCTCATACCTGACTCCTTACCTTCGTCGAGGTCCCAATCGTCAGAGTTGCGTTTAATTCTATCCAATAAATTCCATCTGAATTCAATAGTCTTCATCATAAAAGAGCCAGCACAAGAAGTATCGAGCATGGTGCGATTGTTATCAGAAAGCAGAGCATAAATTTTTTGAAGAATTGTTTCTCTTGAGAGGTCATGATTGGGGCATGAACATAACATTGATTTAAGCCTCCCCCAAGCTTGAGCGATGCTTTCTCCTTCACGAGGCCAAAAATTATATATATAATTGCGATCACGATGAACAAGATGCATAGGGTAATACTTTTGATGAAATTCCAATTTCATTCTTTTATAGTTCCATGATCTCGTATCATCACATAGCCTATACCATGTCGATGCGTCTCCCTCCAAAGATAAAGGGAAAGCCTTCTTCTTAACAACATCATCGGGTATACCTGCAAGCTTAAATAATCCACAAATATCATCCAAATAGCGTAGATGCTCATCGGGATGCTTTGTCCCATCTCCTGTAAAAGTATTAGCCAGCAGTTTTTCCATAATACCCGAAGGAAATTCAAAAGGAGTTTCATTTTCAATAGGTTCAGTAGGTTCAGGAGAAACTCTTTGCTCTACTGGACAGGGTGAAGGTACCCCGAACAAGCCCCTCAGAGATTCACTTTCCATAGTAACAAGTGACAGAAAATTTCAGCACACTATATAAATTTTTCCTTACCAAATTCCACTTACCAAAGGCGCTACACTTCCCCGGCAACGGCGCCAGAAAAGAGTCTTGATGACCCAGAAGTATAGGGGATCTATCGTAGTCCTTTCAATAAGTAAGAGTGTCGAACCCAACGAGGAGAAGAAGGAAATGATAAGCGGTTTTCAGCAAGGTATTCTCTGCAAGTACTGAAATAAGTGGTAACAGATAGTTTTGTGATAAGGTAAATTGTAACGAGCAACAAGTAACAAAAGTAAATAAGGTGCAGCAAGGTGCAGCAAGGTGGCCCAATCCTTTTTGTAGCAAAGGACAAGCCGGAACAAACTCTTATAATAGGAAAAGCACTCCCGAGGACACATGGGAATATCGTCAAGCTAGTTTTCATCACGCTCATATGATTCGCGTTCGGTACTTTGATAATTTGATATGTGGGTGGACCGGTGCTTGGGTGCTGTTCTTACTTGAACAAGCATCCCACTTATGATTAACCTCTATTGCAAGCATCCGCAACTACAACAAAAGTATTAAGGTAAACCTAACCATAGCATGAAACATATGGATCCAAATCAGCCCCTTACAAAGCAACACATAAACTAAGGTTTAAGCTTCTGTCACTCTAGCAACCCATCATCTACTTATTACTTCCCAATGCCTTCCTCTAGTCCCAAATAATGGTGAAGTGTTATGTAGTCGACGTTCACATAACACCACTAGAGGTTAGACAACATACACCTTATCAAAATATCGAACGAATACCAAATTCACATGACTACTAATAGCAAGACTTCTCCCATGTCCTCAGGAACAAACGTAACTACTCACAAAGCATATTCATGTTCATAATCAGAGGGGTAATAATGTGCACAAAGGATCTGAACATATAATCTTCCACCAAATAAACCAACTAGTATCAACTACAAGGAGTAATAACCACTACTAGCAACCTACTAGCACCAATCCCGGACTTAGAGACAAGAATTGGATACAAGAGATGAACTAGTGTTTGGAGATGAGATGGTGCTGGTGAAGATGTTGATGGAGATTGCCCTCTCCCGATGAGAGGAGCGTTGGTGATGATGACGATGATTTCCCCCTCCCGGAGGGAAGAGTCCCCGGCAGAACAGCTCTGCCGGAGCCCTAGATTGGTTCCGCCAAGGTTCCGCCTCGTGGTGGCGGAGTCTCGTCTCTAAAGGTTGCTTATGATTTTTTCTCATCGAAAGACTTCATATAGGAGAAGATGGGCGTCGGAGAGCCGCCAGGGGGCCCACGAGGTAGGGGGGCGCCCAGGGGGGAGGGGCGCGCCCCCCACCCTTGTGAGCAGGGTGTGGGCCCACTGGCCTTCATCTTTGGCGGCGATTTTTCTTTATTTATTTTAAGATATTCCGTGGAGTTTCAGGACTTTTGGAGTTGCGCAGAATAGGTCTCCAATATTTGCTCCTTTTCCAGCCAGAATTCCAGCTGCCGGCATTCCCCTTCTTCATGGTAAACCTTGTAAAATAAGAGAGAATAGCCATAAGTATTGTGACATAACGTGAAATAACAGCCCATAATGCGATAAATATCGATATAAAAGCATGATGCAAAATGGACGTATCAAAGTGTTGTACCCGACTGCAACCACGTGTCTTCAGTGCGACCACTTAGTGGTGTTTTGTAGGGGGTGCCGTTGCATGTCTGCCACTAGGCACGCAACTGCAATTGTTGTCCCCAGCTGCAACTCTGTGCTATTTTATCAAGGGGAGGGAGCTGTTGCATGTCCGCCACTAGGCACGCAACTGCTAGTATTAAACTTGGCTGCAACTCAGTGGTGTTTTGTCGGGCGGAGGACAGGCAATTGCATGTCCACCACTAGACACACAACTGCAAGTGTCGCCTCCTTAAATGAAATTACATGTCTTCAATGCGACTATAACTTTGTACTTTCTTGTCATGTGAGGGGTTAGTTGCATGTTTGTTACTAGTTGCGCAACTGCAAGGGTCGGCCTCGAATGCAACTGCATGTCTTCTACACGGTTCAAACTCAGCGGTGTTTGTTCAGACGGGGGACAAGCAATTTGCATGTCCACCTCTATGCATGCAACTGCAAGTATCATCCCCGACTGCAACTACATGTCTTCAACACGGTTGCAGCTTTGTGGTGTCTTGTCAAGGGGACGGGGCAGTTGCATCTCTGCTACTAGGCATGCAACTGCAAGGTGTCGGCCCCGACATCAACTATGTGGTGTTTTGTCATGAGGAGTAGTTACATGTTTGTCACTAGGCATGCAACTATAAGTGTCGCCCTGACTGTAACTCTGTGGTGTTTTATCAAGGGGAGGGGCAGTTGCATGTCTACCACTAGGGACGGAAATGCAAGTGTCGTGCTCCGACGCCCCCTCCCCCAGTGCAACTCCATGTGCTTCATTGTGGCTGCAACTTCATCTATCTATTTTTTCTTTTCTCCTTTTATTTTTGTGTTTGTTTTTTTCTTTCCTAAATAGGGTGTATTATTTTTTATTACAAACTGTGCAATCTAGTTGCATGTCCGCCTCGGCGTGCAACTACATGTATTGCACGTCGCATGCGCTGCAAGCGCACCAACTTAACGTTGCAGAAGGATTAGAAGTGTGTGGTGTTCCCATATGTGTGTAATTTATTAGTTTTTATCTTCCTTTCTTATTTTACGGTATCATTGCTTGCACACCCGTTGGTTGCACGTAATTGCATTATGGTTATATGTGTGCAAAAAAATATATTTTTTTATTTGTGTTTTTTTCGAGAAAGCTTCCGATCTTTAAATACTTGTATTTTCCGTCCAATATAGATGACCATAAGTAGCATGCACATAGCTCACACGGTCACACCCAACTACAAAACAACATATACCAGGATTTTTTGGCGAACAAAAAATACAATTGTCGAGGTTGAAGCTAGTTAGTAAAATAGACTTACATGGCAGTGATACATTCCAAGTACAAGCAAGAGATAGAAAATCCGGCAACTGCGTAAAGGTGCACAGGAGAAAAGGTAAGACAAAAGCCCAGTAGAGCACCAGGCAAGCCCATCACGAAGACAACAAATAAACAGTTGCAGAAAAAACAAAAAAGCCCGGGCTGTACATATGCTGATGTCATCAGTCGAATGAGACTTCGTGAAGTCTCAGTCGGACCCAAAAATGGGCTGTCTAGGACTGAGTCGACTGAGACTTCGCGAAGTCTCAGTCAGATGATGTCACCTATGTTAGTTTAGGCCTGTTTTATCTTGTGGGCTGCTGGGTTGTACTTTTTTCTCATGCGGGCTTAAGTCTCGGTCATAAAGGCATGGTTGGTTTCACCCAGGTGATCACGGTCCACATCTTCCTCAATTGCAGCGTACAATCGAATGTCGCTCAACCAAGGGCTGTATAACATGAATCGATCAGCTGCTAAAAAAACTGCTCAATCAATTGCATTGGCTTAGGTATAGCGTCGCACATGGTTCATTCCTCCTCTTCGTGTCATCTTGCTTCTCCTTTTATTTTTCCTTTATATAATTTCTTTCAAATAAAAGTATATACTTTAAAAGAAAAAAAATCTATCTTTAATATGACAAAGAAATAAAAAACAAAATGAAATAAAAAAGACAATTTAATTGTGTGTGGCTTAATATTTTTGAAAAATAAAATTATTAAGTTGCATACAGACGGTGGACATGCAAAATTTGTGATGTCGATATGCGTGTAGCGGTTGCGTTGTTTCTTTAATAACTAAAAAAATAATCCAGAACAACACTATGTAGAAAAGAAAATAACACAAATCCAGAACACTAAAGAAAAAAAATGAAAATTTCAAAATAATAAAACCACATACCAGGCTGTCCGAGCACCCCCAAACCCCTAATTGCGCCCGGCCGGTTTCGCTTGAAGTTGCATGTCAGATACAACATTTGTTGTTGCACATAGGGCTACATGCAACTAGGTAACACATTTGAGAAAAAAAACTATTTAGAAAAGATAAAAAACTAAAACACAATAAAGAAAAGAAAAAAGAATATTGGCAGACGTGCAACTGCCCTCTCCTCCGATAAAACACCTCCGAAGTTGCATGCTAGTGTATACACATGCAACTGCCCCCATCCACCCACCGCCTCCCTCCCCACCCCTTTGACAAAACAAAGTTTACTTGCATCACATTGGAAGACATGCAGTTGCGGTCGAGGGAGGGGGGGAGGGGGACAGTTGTAGTTGCATGTCTAGTGTACACATGCAACGACCCCCCTCTCCTCCTACCTCTCTGACTAAAAAAAATACAAATACAACCATGCTGAAAGACATGCAGTTGCAGTCGGGGCCAACACTTGCAGTTGCATGGCTAGTGTACACATGCAACTAGAAAACAAAAATTTAAAAGAAAAAACTCTATATTTCAGTGGGCCACGACTCCTTAATTCATGGCTAACTTGATTTGCATGAGAGGAAAAGTGAACTATTAATTTAATTGGAAAAATAAAATGAAAAAAAATGAAAAAATATATAATTTTTTTCCTATTTTTCTGGAAAATAAGATTTAGGTTTCCATGAGAAAAAACTCTTCAAATATTATCCTTTTGCCCTCCAACAAAACATAGTACAGTTGCAACCATGTTGGAAGACATGCAGTTCCAGTCGGGGGTGACAGTTGTAGTTGCATGCCTAGTGCATGAACATGCAACTACCGACGCCTCTCCCGCCGCCACACCGACAAAAAAAAGTCCAGTTTAAGTCGGGTGGGTAGACATGATATTGCAGTCGAGGGCGAATCTTGCGGTTGTGTGCCTTGTGTTAGACATGCAACCGCCCCTCTCCCGCCATCCTCTGACATAACAAAAAGGCCAGTTGCAGTCGGGTGGGTAGACATGTAGTTGCAGTCAAGGGCGACACTTGTAGTTGCATGCCTAGTCTCAGACATGCAACTTCCCCTTCTCTAGTCACCCACTGATACGTCTCCAACGTATCTATAAGTTTTGATTGTTCCATGCTGTTATATTATCAATCTTGGATGTTTTATAATCATTCTATAGTCATTTCATATCATCTTTTGGTACTAACTGATGACCCACAAGTATAGGGGATCTATCATAGTCCTTTCGATAAGTAGGAGTGTCGAACCCAATGAGGAGCAGAAGGAAATGATAAGCGGTTTTCAGCAAGGTATTCTCTGCAAGTACTGAAATAAGTGGTAACAGATAGTTTTGTGATAGGATAATTTATAACGAGCAACAAGTAACAAAAGTAAATAAAGTGCAGCAAGGTGGCCCAATCCTTTTTGTAGCAAAGGACAAGCCTGGACAAACTCTTATATAAGGAAAAGCGCTCCCAAGGACACATGGGAATATCGTCAAGCTAGTTTTCATCACGTTCATATGATTCGCATTCGGTACTTTGATAATTTGATATGTGGGTGGACCGGTGCTTGGGTGTTGTTCTTACTTGAACAAGTATCCCACTTATGATTAACCTCTATTGCAAACATCCGGAACTACAACAAAAGTATTAAGGTAAACCTAACCATAGCATGAAACATATGGATCCAAATCAGCCCCTTACGAAGCAACGCATAAACTAGGGTTTAAGCTTCTGTCACTCTAGCAACCCATCATCTACTTATTACTTCCCAATGCCTTCCTCTAGGCCCAAATAATGGTGAAGTGTTATGTAGTCGACGTTCACATAACACCACTAGAGGATAGACAACATACATCTCATCAAAATATCGAACGAATACCAAATTCACATGACTACTAATAGCAAGACTTCTCCCATGTCCTCAGGAACAAACGTAACTACTCACAAAGCATATTCATGTTCATAATCAGAGGGGTAATAATATGCATAAAGGATCTGAACATATGATCTTCCACCAAATAAACCAACTAGCATTAACTACAAGGAGTAATCAACACTACTAGCAACCTACTAGCACCAATCCCGGACTTGGAGACAAGAATTGGATACAAGAGATGAACTAGGGTTTTGAGATGAGATGGTGCTGGTGAAGATGTTGATGGAGATTGCCCTCTCCTGATGAGAGGAGCGTTGGTGATGACGATGATGATGATTTCCCCCTCCCGGAGGGAAGTGTCCCCGGCAGAACAGCTCTGCCGGAGCCCTAGATTGGTTCCGCCAAGGTTCCGCCTCGTGGCGGCGAAGTCTCGTCCCGAAAGGTTGATTATGATTTTTCCTCATTGAAAGACCTCATATAGCAGAAGATGGGCATCAGAGAGCCAACAGAGGGCCCACGAGGTAGGGGGCGCGCCCTGGGGGGTAAGGCTCGCCCCCACCCTTGTGGACAGGTGGGCCCCCCTCTGGTGAACTTCTTCCGCTGGATATTTTTTATTATTTCCAAAAATGACTTTAGTGGAGTTTCAAGACTTTTGGAGTTGTGCAGAATAGGTCTCTGATACGTCCATTTTGCATCATGCTTTTATATCGATATTTATCGTATTATGGGCTGTTATTTCACGTTATGTCACAATACTTATGGCTATTCTCTCCTATTTTACAAGGTTTACATGAAGAGGGAGAATGCAAGCAGCTAGAATTCTGGGCTGGAAAAGAAGCAAATATTGAAGGCCTATTTTGCGCAACTCCAAAAGTCCTAAACCCCACGGAATACCTTAGAATAAATAAAGAAAAATCGTCGCCAAAGATGAAGGCCAGGGGGCCCACACCCTGCTCACGAGGGTGGGGGCCGCGCCCTCCCCCCTGGGCGCGCCCCCTACCTCGTGGGCCCCCTGGTGGCTCTCCGACGCCCATCTTCTTCTATCTGAAGTCTTTCGATGAGAAAAAAATCATAAGCAACCTTTTGGGACGAGACTCCGCTGCCACGAGGCGGAACCTTGGCGGAACCAATCTAGGGCTCCGGCGGAGCTATTCTGCTGGGGACACTTCCCTCCGGGAGGGGGAAATCATCGCCATCATCATCACCAACGCTCCTCTCATCGGGAGAGGGAAATCTCCATCAACATCTTCACCAGCACCATCTCATCTCCAAACTCTAGTTCATCTCTTGTATCCAGTTCTTGTCTCTAAGTTCGGGATTGGTGCTAGTAGGTTGCTAGTAGTGTTGATTACTCCTTGTAGTTGATGCTAGTTGGTTTATTTGGTGGAAGATTATATATTCAGATCCTTTATGCATATTATTACCCCTCTGATTATGAACATGAATATGCTTTGTGAGTAGTTACGTTTGTTCCTGAGGACAAGGGAGAAGTCTTGCTATTAGTAGTCATGTGAATTTGGTATTCGTTCGATATTTTGATAAGATGTTTGTTGTCTAACCTCTAGTGGTGTTATGTGAACGTCGACTACATAACACTTCACCATTATTTGGGCCTAGAGGAAGGCATTGGGAAGTAATAAGTAGATGATGGGTTGCTAGAGTGACAGAAGCTTAAACCCTAGTTTATGCGTTGCTTCGTAAGGGGCTGATTTGGATCCATATGTTTCATGCTATGGTTAGGTTTACCTTAATACTTTTGTTGTAGTTGCGGATGCTTGCAATAGAGGTTAATCATAAGTGGGATGCTTGTTCAAGTAAGAACAACACCCAAGCGCCGTTCCACCCACATATCAAATTATCAAAGTACCGAACGCAAATCATATGAGCGTGATAAAAACTAGCTTGACGATATTCCCATGTGTACTCGGGAGCGCTTTTCCTATTATAAGAGTTTGTTCCGGCTTGTCCTTTGCTACTAAAAGGATTGGGCCACCTTGCTGCACCTTATTTACTTTTTTTACTTGTTGCTCATTACAATTTATCTTATCACAAAACTATCTATTACCACTTATTTCAGTACTTGCAGAGAATACCTTGTTGAAAACCGCTTATCATTTCCTTCTGCTCCTTGTTGGGTTCGACACTCTTACTTATCGAAAGGACTACGATAGATCCCCTATACTTGTGGGTCATCAAGACTCTTTTCTGGCGCCGTTGCCGGGGAGTGTAGCACCTTTGGTAAGTGGAATTTGGTAAGGAAAAATTTATATAGTGTGCTGAAATTTTCTGTCACTTGTTACTATGGAAAGTGAATCTCTGAGGGGCTTGTTTAGGGTATCTTCACCCCATCCAGTAGAGCAAAGAGTTTCTCCTCTACCTACTGAACCTATTGAAAATGAAACTCCTTTTGAATTTCCTTCGGGTATTATGGAAAAACTGCTGGCTAATACTTTTACAGGAGATGGGACAAAGCATCCCGACGAGCATCTCGCTATTTGGATGATATTTGTGGATTATTTAATCTTGCAGGTATACCCGATGATGTTGTTAAGAAGAAGGCTTTCCCTTTATCTTTGGAGGGAGACGCATCGACATGGTATAGGCTATGTGATGATACGAGATCATGGAACTATAAAAGAATGAAATTGGAATTTCATCAAAAGTATTACCCTATGCATCTTGTTCATCGTGATCGCAATTATATATATAATTTTTGGCCTCGCGAAGGAGAAAGCATCACTCAAGCTTGGGGGAGGCTTAAATCAATGTTATATTCATGCCCCAATCATGACCTCTCAAGAGAAACAATTCTTCAGAATTTTTATGCTCGGCTTTTTGATAACAATCGCACCATGCTCGATACTTCTTGTGCTGGCTCTTTTATGATGAAGACTATTGAATTCAGATGAAATTTATTGGATAGAATTAAACGCAACTCTGACAATTGGGACCTCGACGAAGGTAAGGAGTCAGGTATGAGACCTAAGTTTGATTGTGTTAAATCTTTTATGGATACCGATATTTTTCGTAAGTTTAGCACTAAATATGGACTTGACTCTGAGATAGTAGCTTCTTTCTGTGAATCTTTTGCTACTTATGTTGATCTCCCCAAGGAGAAGTGGTTTAAATATCATCCTCCCATAGAAGGAAAAGTAGCTGCACCTAGTAAAGTTGAAGAAAAGACCATAACTTATAATGATCCTATTGTTCCCACCTCTTATGTTGAGAAACCACCTTTCCCTGCTAGAGTAAAGGATCATGCTAAAGCTTCAACTGTTGTTCGTAAAAGCAATACTAGAACTTATACACCTCCTGAGCAAGTCAAAGTAGAACCTAATGTTGCTATTGTTAAAGATCTCTTGTCTGATAATATTGATGGGCATGTCATTGAATTCTCTGGTGAAATTGCTAGAATTGCTAAACCCTGTGATAGAGATAAAGATAGACCTGTGGTAGGTGTGCCTGTTATTTCTGTTAAAATAGGAGATCATTGTTATCATCGCTTATGTGATATGGGTGCTAGTGCTAGTGTTATACCCATTGACTTATATAAAGAAATTATGCATGATATCGCACCTGCTGAGTTAGAAGATATTGATGTTACAATTAAACTTGCCAATAGAGATACTATATCTGCAATGGGAATTGTTAGAGATGTTGAAGTCTTGTGTGGGAAAACCAAATATCCCGCTGATTTCCTTGTTCTTGGTTCTCCACAAGATAGCTTTTGTCCCATTATTTTTGGTAGACCCTTCTTGAATACTGTTAATGCTACGATAGACTGCAAAAAGAATGTTGTTACTGTTGGCTTGGATGATATGGTTCATGAGTTTAATTTCTCTAAATTCAGTAAAAAAATCGTGAGGAAGAATTTCCTACTAAGGATGAAATTATTGGTCTTGCTTCGATTGCTGTACCTCCTAGTGATCCTTTAGAACATTATTTGCTAGACCATGAAAATGAGATGTTCATGAATGAAAGAAGGGAAATAGATGAAGTGTTCTTTAAACAGGAACCTATTCTGCAACACAATTTGCCTGTTGAAATCTTAGGGGATCCTCCTCCACCCAAGGGTGATCCCGTGTTTGAGCTTAAACCGTTGCCTGATAATCTTAAATATGCTTATCTTGATGAAAAGAAAATATATCCTATTATTATCAGTGCTAACCTTTCAGAGCATGAAGAAGAAAGATTATTGAAAACTCTGAAGAAGCACCGTGCAGCTATTGGATATACTCTCGATGATCTTAAGGGCATTAGTCCCACTCTATGTCAACATAAAATAAATTTGGAAGCGGATGCTAAACCAGTTCGTGATCCTCAACGACGTTTGAATCCTAAAATGAAAGAAGTGGTAAGAAAGGAAATACTCAAGCTTCTAGAGGCAGGTATAATTTATCCCGTTGCTGATAGTCAGTGGGTAAGTCCTGTCAATTGTGTCCCTAAGAAGGGAGGTATTACTGTTGTCCCTAATGATAAAGATGAATTGATTCCGCAAAGAATTATCACAGGTTATAGGATGGTAATTGATTTCCGCAAATTAAATAAAGCTACTAAGAAAGATCATTACCCCTTACCTTTTATTGATCAAATGCTAGAAAGATTATGCAAACATACACATTATTGCTTTCTAGATGGTTATTCTGGTTTCTCTCAAATACCTGTGTCGGCTAAAGATCAATCAAAGACTACTTTTACATGCCCTTTTGGTACTTTTGCTTATAGACGTATGCCTTTTGGTTTATGTAATGCACCTGCTACCTTTCAAAGATGCATGATGGCTATATTCTCTGATTTTTGTGAAAAGATTTGTGAGGTTTTCATGGACGACTTTTCCGTCTATGGTTCCTCTTTTGATGATTGCTTGAGAAATCTTGATCGAGTTTTGCAGAGATGTGAAGAAACTAATCTTGTCTTGAATTGGGAAAAGTGCCACTTTATGGTTAATGAAGGTATTGTCTTGGGGCACAAAGTTTCTGAAAGAGGTATTGAAGTTGACAAAGCCAAAGTTGACGCTATTGAAAAGATGCCATGTCCCAAGGACATCAAAGGTATAAGAAGTTTCCTTGGTCACGCCGGATTTTATAGGAGGTTCATTAAGGACTTCTCAAAAATCTCTCGGCCTTTGACTAATTTATTACAAAAAGATGTACCATTTGTCTTTGATGATGATTGTGTAGAAGCATTTGAAATACTTAAGAAAGCATTAGTTTCTGCACCTATTGTTCAGCCACCTGATTGGAATTTACCCTTTGAAGTTATGTGTGATTCTAGTGATTATGCTGTAGGTGCTGTTCTAGGGCAAAGAGTTGATAAGAAATTAAATGTTATCCATTATGCTAGTAATACTCTAGACAATGCTCAAAGAAATTATGCTACTACCGAAAAGGAACTTTTAGAAGTTGTATTTGCTTGTGATAAATTCAGACCCTATATAGTTGATTCTAAAGTAACTATTCACACTAATCATGCTGCTATTAAATATCTCATGGAAAAGAAAGATGCTAAACCTAGACTTATTAGATGGGTTCTCTTGCTGCAAGAATTTGATTTACATATTGTTGATAGAAAAGGAGCTGAGAACCCAGTTGCAGACAACTTATCTAGGTTAGAGAACGTTCTTGATGACCCACTACCTATTGATGATAGTTTTCCTGATGAACAATTAAATGTCATAAGCACTTCTTGTAGCACTCCATGGTATGCTGATTATGCTAATTATATTGTTGCTAAATTTATACCACCTAGCTTCACATACCAACAAAAGAAAAAGTTCTTTTATGATTTGAGACATTACTTTTGGGATGATCCACATCTTTATAAAGAAGGAGTAGATGGTGTTATTAGACGTTGTGTACCTGAGCATGAACAGGAACAGATCCTACGCAAGTGTCACTCCGAAGCTTATGGAGGACACCACGCTGGAGATAGAACTGCACATAAGGTATTGCAATCTGGTTTTTATTGGCCTACTCTCTTCAAGGATGCCCGTAAGTTTGTTTTGTCTTGTGATGAATGTCAAAGAATTGGTAATATTAGTAGACATCAAGAAATGCCTATGAATTATTCACTTGTTATTGAACCATTTGATGTTTGGGGCTTTGATTATATGGGACCTTTTCCTGCCTCTAATGGATATACACATATTTTAGTTGCTGTTGATTACGTTACTAAGTGGGTAGAAGCTATTCCAACTAGTAGTGCTGATCATAACACTTCTATTAAAATGCTTAAGGAAGTTATTTTTCTGAGGTTTGGAGTCCCTAGATATTTAATGACTGATGGTGGTTCCCATTTTATTCATGGTGCTTTCCGTAAAATGCTTGCTAAATATGACATTAATCATAGAATTGCATCTCCTTATCACCCACAGTCTAGTGGTCAAGTAGAATTGAGCAATAGAGAGCTCAAATTAATTTTGCAAAAGACTGTTAATAGGTCTAGAAAGAATTGGTCCAAGAAACTTGATGATGCATTATGGGCATATAGAACTGCATATAAGAATCCTATGGGTATGTCTCCGTATAAAATGGTTTATGGAAAAGCATGTCACTTACCTCTCGAACTAGAACATAAGGCATATTGGGCTATTAAAGAGATCAACTATGATTTCAAACTTGCTGGTGAGAAGAGGTTATTTGATATTAGCTCACTTGGTGAATGGAGAACCCAGGCTTATGAGAATGCCAAGCTGTTTAAAGAAAAAGTTAAAAGATGGCATGACAAAAGGATACAAAAGCGCAAGTTTAATGTAGGTGATTATGTATTGCTATACAACTCTCGCTTAAGATTTTTTGCAGGAAAACTTCTCTCTAAATGGGAAGGTCCCTACGTTATCGAGGAGGTCTACCGTTCTGGTGCCATAAAAATCAACAACTTCGCAGGCACAAATCCGAAGGTGGTAAACGGTCAAAGAATCAAACATTATATCTCAGGTAATCCCATAAATGTTGAAACCAATATTATTGAAACCGTAACCCCTGAGGAATACATAAGGGACACTTTCTGGAACGTTTCAGACTCCGAAAAGGAATAGGTATGTGGTACGGTAAGTAAACCAACTCCAAAACAATTTTTAAAGCAATATTTCTCCGTT
Source organism: Triticum aestivum (assembly GCF_018294505.1). Taxonomy (NCBI): domain Eukaryota; kingdom Viridiplantae; phylum Streptophyta; class Magnoliopsida; order Poales; family Poaceae; genus Triticum; species Triticum aestivum. The sequence continues at coordinate 90,530,076 of NC_057813.1, forward strand.
TTGGAATATTTAGAAAAATAGAAAAATAGGTAGCAGTCCAGGGAGGACACGAGGCCTCCACGAGGGTGGAGGGCGCGCCCTACCCCCCTGGGCGCAAGCACCTCGTGTGCCCTCCGGACTCCATTTTCTTGCACGATACGTATTTCGGTCGGTAAAAATTCATTATATATTCTCCAGAAGGTTTTGACTCCCGTATCACGCAAATATCCTTTGTTTTCGTTTCGAGCTGTTTCCGTTGTAGATCTGAGGATTTAGGAGACTCGATCATCCTTCTATGAGGGTGAGCCTATGCCATGGAAGGTGGACGACAAGCTAGCATCATCAACAACACCTCCACCGCCAACAACAAAGAAGGAGACATAATCACATGGGTATGGGCACTCCCCTTGGCAACTGCCAAGCTTGGGGGAGGTGCCCCGGTATCGTATCATCATCACAACTCCTATCTTTACCGTTTTTCTTAGTTCGATCCTATTAGTAGTATCTTGATTTAGTAGAATAAAGTCATGGCATGATCTAGTTCTGAAGTTTTGCTTTATGATCCCTTTATGCAATCAAGTCCGTGAGCTATATATAATAAAGATTAGTGTTGAGTCAAGGGCTTGATTACTTTGCCATGATCTTGAGTGAATAAAAGAAAAGAATAAAAATAATCAAAGAGTTTATATTGATCTTAGTGAAAGTAATGACTCCACATAGAAAGAGTATGATGATTAAAAGTTATTGTGAGTTGGCAAATATAGCTTTGGTCACCGTTGCAATTAATAGGAAGTAATAAGGAGAGAGAGGTTTCACATATAGATATATTATCATTGACATCTTTTATGATTGGGAGCACTCATTAAAATATGACATGCTAAAGAGTTGATGTTGGACAAGGAAGACAGCATAATGAGTTATGTTTTCTTATATCTGAGATAAAGTATGTTGTCATGGTTCCTCTAACATGTTGAGCTTGCCTTTCCCCCTCATGCTAGCCAAATTCTCAGCACCAAGTAGAGATACTAGTGCTTCCAAGTACCCTTAAACCAGTTTAGCGATGAGAGTCCACCATATCTACCTATGGATTAAGTAAGATCCTTCAAGTAAGTTGTCATCGGTGCAAGCAATAAAAATTGCTCTCTAAATATGCATGACTTATTAGTGCAGAGAAATAAGCTTTGTACGACTTGTTGTGGAAGTAATAAAAGCGATGGACTGCATAATAAAGTTCCACATACAAGGGGCAATATAAAGTGACGTTCTTTTGCATTAAGATTTTGTGCATCCAACCATAAAAGCGCATGGCAACCTCTGCTTCCCTCTGCGAAGGGCCTATCTTTTATTATTATCTTCTACCTTATGCAAGAGTCACAGTGATCTTCACCTTTCTTTTTTCATTTTATCCTTTGGCAAGCCCAGCATGTTGGAAAGAATATGATATATATATCTAATTGGATGTGGGGGAGCATGAATTATTATTGTTGACATTACCCTTGAGGAAGAGGTTGTGGGGCAAAACTATAAGCCCCTATCTTTCTCTGTGTCCGATTAAAACTCCGTAACCACAAGTATTGCGTGAGTGCTAGCAATTATGAAGTACTAAGTGATAGTTGAGTATGTGGACTTGCTTTTAAGCTCTGACATAGACTCTTTCCGATGTTATGATAATTTGCAATTGTTTCAATGACTAAGGGTATACTTTGTTGGTGCTCAATAAGGTTTCTGATTCATACTTTGGCTTTGAAAAGATCATCACTTGAACATAAGTAATCATATGAAAAATCAATATATGTTGCTGTTATGAGAATAATCGTGATGCCTTCATGTCCGTATTTTATTTTTATCGACGCCTCTACCTCTAAACATCAGGACATATTTATTGTTATCGGCTTTTCGCTTGAGGACAAGCGAGGTCTAAGCTTGGGGGAGTTGATACGTCCATTTTGCATCATGCTTTTATATCAATATTTATCGTATTATGGGCTGTTATTTCACGTTATGTCACAATACTTATGGCTATTCTCTCCTATTTTACAAGGTTTACATGAAGAGGGAGAATGCCGACAGCTGGAATTCTGGGCTGGAAAAGGAGCAAATATTGAAGGCCTATTCTGCGCAACTCCAAAAGTCCTGAAACCCCATGGAATACCTTAAAATAAATAAAGAACAATCGTCACCAAAGATGAAGGCCAGGGGGCCCACACCCTGCTCATGAGGGTGGGGGGCGTGCCGCCCTACCTCGTGGGCCCCCTGGTGGCTCTCCGACTCCCATCTTCTTCTATATGAAGTCTTTCGATGAGAAAAAAACCATAAGCAACCTTTCGGGACGAGACTCAGCCGCCACGAGGCGGAACCTTGGCGGAACCAATCTAGGGCTCCGGCGGAGCTGTTCTGCCGGGGACACTTCCCTCTGGGAGGGGGAAATCATCGCCATCATCATCACCAACGCTCCTCTCATCGGGAGAGGGCAATCTCCATCAACATCTTCACCTGCACCATCTCATCTCCAAACCCTAGTTCATCTCTTGTATCCAGTTCTTGTCTCTAAGTCCGGGATTGGTGCTAGTAGGTTGCTAGTAGTGTTGATTACTACTTGAAGTTGATGCTAGTCGGTTTATTTGGTGGAAGATTATATGTTCATATCCTTTATGCATATTATTACCCCTCTGATTATGAACATGAATATGCTTTGTGAGTAGTTACGTTTGTTCCTGAGGACAAGGGAGAAGTCTTGCTATTAGTAGTCATGTGAATTTGGTATTCGTTCGATATTTTGAGAAGATGTATGTTGTCTAACCTCTAGTGGTGTTATGTGAACGTCAACTACATAAAACTTCACCATTATTTGGGCCTAGAGGAAGGCATTGGGAAGTAATAAGTAGATGATGGGTTGCTAGAGTGACAGAAGCTTAAACCCTAGTTTATGCGTTGCTTCGTAAGGGGCTGATTTGGATCCATATGTTTCATGCTATGGTTAGGTTTACCTTAATACTTTTGTTGTACTTGCGGATGCTTGCAATAGAGGTTAATCATAAGTGGGATGCTTGTTCAAGTAAGAATAGCACCCAAGCGCCGGTCCACCCACATATCAAATTATCAAAGTATCGAACGCGAATCATATGAGCGTGATGAAAACTAGCTTGACGATACTCCCATGTGTCCTCGGGAGCGCTTTTCCTATTATAAGAGTTTGTTCTGGCTTGTCCTTTGCTACTAAAAGGATTGGGCCACCTTGCTGCACCTTATTTACTTTTGTTACTTGTTGCTCGTTACAATTTATCTTATCACAAAACTATTTGTTACCACTTATTTCAGTACTTGCAGAGAATACCTTGCTGAAAACCGCTTATCATTTCCTTTTGCTCCTCGTTGGGTTCGACACTCTTACTTATCGAAAGGACTACGATAGATCCCCTATACTTGTGGGTCATCAGTCTCTAATATTTGCTCCTTTTCTAGCCCAGAATTCCAGCTGCCGGCATTCTCCCTCCTTATGTAAACCTTGTAAAATAAGAGATAATAGGCATAAGTATTGTGACATAACATGTAATAACAGCCCATAATGCAATAAATATCAATATAAAAGCATGATGCAAAATGGACGTATCAACTCCCTCAAGCTTAGACCTCGCTTGTCCTCAAGCGTAAGCCGATAACTATAAATATTTCCCCATGTTTAGAGGTAGAGGTGTTGATAAAAATAAAATACGGACATGAAGGCATCATGATTATTCTCATAACAGCAACATATATAGATATTGTCATATGATTTCTTATGCTCAAGTAATAATCTATTCACAATGCAAAAGTACGAATCATAAAATTTATTGAGAACCAACAAACTATAATCTCAGTCATTGAAACAATTGCAATTTATCATAACATCAGAAAGAGTCTATGTCAGAGCTCAATAGCAAGTCCACATACTCAACTATCATTTAGTCTTTCACAATTGCTAACACTCACGCGATACTTGTGGTTACGGAGTTTTAATCGGACACAGAGAAAGATAGGGGCTTATAGTTTCTCCTCCCAACCTTTTACCTCAAGGGTAACGTCAACAATAGTAACTCATGCTCCCCTACATCCAATTAGATATGTCTATCAGGATCTTTTCAACATACTGTGCTTGCCAAAGGATAAAATGAAAAAGGAAAGGTGAAGATCACCATGACTCTTGCATAAGGTAGAAGATAATAATAAAATATAGGCCCTTCGCAGAGGGAAGCAGTGGTTGCCATGCGCTTTCAGGGTTGGATGCACAAAATCTTAATGCGAAAGAACGTCAATTTATATTGCCGCTTGTGATATGAACCTTTATTATGCAGTCTGTCGCTTTTATTTCTTCCACATCACAAGATCGTATAAATCTTATTTCCTCCACACCAATCAATCATGCATATTTAGAGCAATTTTTATTGCTTTGCACCGATGATAACTTACTTGAAGGATCTTACTCAAACCATAGGTAGATATGGTGGACTCTCATGGAAAAACTGGTTTAAGGGTTTTGGAAGCACAAGTAGTATCTCTAATTGGTGCTAAGAATTTGGCTAGCATGAGGGGGAAAGGCAAGCTCAACATGTTGGAGGATCCATGACAACATACTTTATCTCAGATATAAGAAAACATAACTCATTACGTTGTCTTCCTTGTCCAACATCAACTCTTTAGCATGTCATATTTTAATGAGTGCTCCCAATCATAAAAGATGTCAATAATAGTATATTTATATGTGAGACCTCTCTTTCCTTATTACTTCCTATTAATTGCAACGATTACCAAGGCCATGTCTGCCAACTCCCAACAACTTTTAATCATCATACTCTTTCTATGTGAAGTCATTACTCTCAATAAGATCAATATGAACTCTTTGCTTCTTTTTATTCTTTTCTCTTTTCTTTCACTCATTCAAAATCATGGCAAAATAATCAAGCCCTTGACTCAACACTAATCTTTATTATATAGCTCACGGACTCGATTACATAGAGATATCATAAAGCAAAACTCAAAACTAGATCATGACATAAACTTTATTCTACTAAATCAAGATACTACTTAATAGGATCGAACTAAGAAAAACGGTAAAGATAGGAGAGTGATGGTGATACGATACCGGGGCACCTCCCCCAAGCTTGGCAGTTTCCAAGGGGAGTGCCCATACCCATGTGATTATATCTCCTTTGCTGGTGAAGAAGGTGGAGGTGAAGATGGATAGTCGCACATCGAGCGTAAGAGGTCCTCCAACTTGCGGATAATGCCCTTGAGTGCAACAATATGCTCCTTCAACAAAATATTTTCACGTGTGAGATACTTGTTTTTCCCGGACTGCTACTTAATTTTCTATTTTTCTAAATATTCCAAAACGGAGAAATATTGCCTTAAAAATTGTTTTGGAGTCGGTTTACTTACCGTACCACATACCTATTCCTTTTTGGAGTCTGAAAAGTTCTGGAAAGTGTCCCTTATGTATTCCTCCGGGGTTACGGTTTCAATAACATTGGTTTCAACATTTATAGGATTACCTGAGATATAATGTCTGATCCTTTGACCGTTTACCACCTTCGGATTTGTGCCTTCGAAGTTGTTGATTTTTTTGGCACCGGAACGATAGACCTCCTCGATGACGTAGGGGCCTTCCCATTTAGAGAGAAGTTTTCCTGCAAAAAATCTTAAATGAGAGTTGTATAGCAATACATAATCACCTACGTTAAACTCACGCTTTTGTATCCTTTTTTCATGCCATATTTTAACTTTTTCTTTAAACAACTTGGCATTTTCATAAGCTTGGGTTCTCCATTCATCCAGTGAGCTAATATCAAATAACCTCTTCTCACCGGCAAGTTTGAAATCATAGTTGAGCTCTTTAATAGCCCAGTATACCTTATGTTCTAGTTCGAGAGGTAAATGACATGCTTTTCCATAAACCATTTTATATGGAGACATACCCATAGGATTTTTATATGCAGTTCTATAGGCCCATAATGCATCATCTAGTTTCTTGGACCAATTCTTCCTAGACCTATTGACAGTCTTTTGCAAAATTAATTTGAGCTCTCTATTACTCAATTCTACTTGACCACTAGACTACGGGTCATAAGGAGATGCAATTCCATGATTAACATCGTACTTAGCAAGCATTTTACGGAAAGCACCATGAATAAAATGTGAACCACCATCAATCATTAAATATCTAGGGACTCCAAACCTCGGAAAAATAACTTATTTAAGCATTTTAATATAAGTGTTATGATCAGAACTACTAGTTGGAATAGCTTCTACCCACTTAGTAACATAATCAACAACAACTAAAATATGTGTATATCCATTAGAGGCAGGAAAATGTCCCATATAATCAAAGCCCCAAACATCAAATGGTTTAATAACGAGTGAATAATTCATAGGCATTTCTTGACGTCTACTAATATTACCAATTCTTTGACATTCATCGCAAGACAAGACAAACTTACGGGCATCCTTGAAGAGAGTAGGCCAATAAAAACCGGATTGCAATACCTTATGTGCAGTTATCTCCAGTGTGGTGTCCTCCATAAGCTTCGGAGTTACATTTGCGTAGGATCTGTTCCTGTTCATGCTCAGGTACACAACGTCTAATAACACCATCTACTCCTTCTTTATAAAGATGTGGGTCATCCCAAAAGTAATGTCTCAAATCATAGAAGAACTTTTTCTTTTGTTGGTATGTGAAACTAGGTGGTATAAATTTAGCAACAATGTAATTAGCATAATCAGCATACCAAGGAGTACTACGAGAAGTATTTATGACATTTAATTGCTCATCAGGAAAGCTATCATCAATAGGTAGTGGGTCATCAAGAACATTTTCTAACCTAGACAAGTTGTCTGCAACGGGGTTCTCAGCTCCCTTTCTATCAACAATATGCAAATCAAATTCTTGTAGCAGGAGAACCCATCTAATAAGTCTAGGTTTAGCATCCTTCTTTTCCATAAGATATTTAATAGCAGCATGATCAGTGTGAATAGTTACTTTAGAATCAACAATATAAGGTCTGAACTTATCATAAGCAAATACAACTGCTAAGAATTCCTTTTCAGTAGTAGCATAATTTCTTTGAGTATTGTCTAAAGTTTTACTAGCATAATGGATAACATTTAATTTCTTATCAACTCTTTGCCCTAGAACAGCACCTACAGCATAATCACTACCATCACACATAATTTCAAAGGGTAAATTCCAATCAGGTGGCTGAACAATAGGTGCAGAGACCAATGCTTTCTTAAGTATCTCAAATGCTTCTACACAATCATCATCAAAGACAAATGGTATATCTTTTTGTAATAAATTAGTCAGAGGCCGAGAAATTTTTGAGAAGTCCTTAATGAACCTCCTATAAAATCCGGCGTGACCAAGGAAACTTCTTATACCTTTGATGTCCTTGGGACATGGCATCTTTTCAATAGCATCAACCTTGGATTTATCAACTTCAATACCTCTTTCAGAAACTTTATGCCCGAAGACAATACCTTCATTAACCATAAAGTGGCACTTTTCCCAATTCAAGACAAGATTAGTTTCTTCACATCTCCGCAAAAATCGATCAAGATTGCTCAAGCAATCATCAAAAGAAGATCCATAGACGGAAAAGTCGTCCATGAAAACCTCACAAATCTTTTCACAGAAGTCAGAGAATATAGCCATCATGCATCTTTGAAAGGTAGCAGGTGCATTACATAAACCAAAAGGCATACGTCTATAAGCAAAAGTACCAAAAGGGCCTGTAAAAGTAGTCTTTGATTGATCTTTAGCCGACACAGGTATTTGAGAGAAACCAGAATAACCATCTAGAAAGCAGTAGTGTGTGTGTTTGCATAATCTTTCTAGCATTTGATCGATAAAAAGTAAGGGGTAATGACCTTTCTTAGTAGCCTTATTTAATTTACGGAAATCAATTACCATCCTATAACCTGTAATAATTCTTTGTGGAATCAATTCATCTTTATCATTAGGAACAATAGTAATACCTCCCTTCTTAGGGACACAATGGACAGGACTTACCCACTGACTATCAGCAACGGGATAAATTATACCTGCCTCCAGAAGCTTTAGTATTTCTTTTCTTACCACTTCTTTTCTTACCACTTCTTTCATTTTAGGATTCAGACGTCGTTGAGGATCACGAACTAGTTTGGCATCTTCTTCCAAATTTATTTTATGCTGACATAGAGTGGGACTAATGCCCTTACGATCATCAAGAGTATATCCAATAGCAGCAGGGTGCTTCTTCAGAGTTTTCAATAATCTCTCTTCTTCATGCTCTGAAAGGTTAGCACTAATAATAACATGATATATCTTCTTTTCATCAAGATAAGCATATTTAAGATTATCAGGCAACGGTTTAAGCTCAAGCACAGGATCAACCCTTGGGTGGAGGAGGATCCCCTAGGATTTCAACAGGAAAATTGTGTTTCAGAATAGGTTCATGTTTAAAGAATACTTCATTTATTTCCCTTCTTTCATTCATAAACATATCATTCTCACGGTCTAGCAAATATTGTTCTAAAGGATCACTAGGAGGTACGGCAATAGAAGCAAGACCAATAATTTCATCCTTACTAGGTAATTCTTCTTCACGATGTTGTTTACTAAATTTAGAGAAATTAAACTCATGAATCATATCATCCAAGCCAATAGTAACAACATTCCTTTCGCAGTCTATCTTAGCATTAACAGTATTTAAGAAGGGTCTACCAAATATAATGGGACAAAAGCTATCTTGTGGGGAACCAGGAACAAGGAAATCAGCAGGATATTTAGTTTTCCCACACAAGACTTCAACATCTCTAACAATTCCCATTGCTGATATAGTATCTCTATTGGCAAGTTTAATTGTGACATCAATATCTTCTAACTCAGCAGGTGCAATTTCATGCTTAATTTCTTCATATAAGGTAATAGGTATAACACTAGCACTAGCACCCATATCACATAAACCATGATAACAATGGTCTCCTATTTTAACAGAAATAACAGGCACGCCTACTACAGGTCTATGTTTATCTTTAGCACAAGGTTTGGCAATTCTAGCAGTTTCACCGCAGAACTGAATAACATGCCCATCAATATTATCAGACAAGAGATCTTTAACAGTAGCAATATTAGGTTCTACTTTAACTTGCTCAGGAGGTGTATAAGTTCTAATATTGCTTTTATGAACCATAATTGAAGCTTTGGCATGATCCTTTATTCTAACAGGGAAAGGTGGTTTCTCAACATAAGAAGTAGGAACAATAGGATCATTATAAGTGACAGTCTTTTCCTCAACTTTAATAGGTGCATCTACTTTTACTTCTATGGGAGGATGATATTTAAACCACTTCTCCTTAGGGAGATCAACATAAGTAGTAAAAGATTCACAGAAAGAAGCTACTATCTCAGAGTCAAGTCCATATTTAGTGCTAAATTTATGGAAAATATCGGTATCCATAAAAGATTTAACACAATCAAACTTAGGTGTCATACCTGACTCCTTACCTTCGTCGAGATCCCAATCTTCAGAGTTGCGTTTAATTCTACCCAATAAATTCCATTTGAATTCAATAGTCTTCATCATAAAAGAGCCAGCACAAGAAGTATCGAGCATGGTTTGATTATTATGAGAAAGCCGAGCATAAAAACTTTGAAGAATTATTTCCCTTGGGAGCTCATGATTGGGGCATGAATATAACATTGATTTAAGCCTCCCCCAAGCTTGAGCGATGCTTTCTCCTTCGCGAGGCCAAAAATTATATATATAATTGCGATCACGATGAACAAGATGCATAGGATAATATTTTTGATGAAATTCCAGCTTCATTCGTTTATAGTTCCATGATCCCGTATCATCACATAGCCTATACCATGTCGATGCATCTCCCTTCAAAGATAAAGGGAAGACCTTCTTCTTAACAACATCATCGGGTATACCTGCAAGCTTAAATAATCCATAAACTTCATCCACAAAGAGTAGATGTTCATCAGGATGCTTTGTTCCATCTCCTGTAAAAGAGTTATCAAGCAGTTTTTCTAACATACCCGAAGGAACTTCAAAGGGAATAATTTCATTTTCAATTGGTTCAGTAGGTTGAGGAGCAACTCTTTGCTCTACTGGTCGGGGTGAAGATACCCCGAACAAGCACCTCAGAGGATTACTTCCCATATTAACAAGTGACAGTAAATTTCAGCACACTATATAAATTTTTCCTTACCAAATTCCACCTACCAAAGGCGCTTCACTCCCCGGCAACGGCGCCAGAAAAGAGTCTTGATGACCCACAAGTATAGGGGATCTATCGTAGTCCTTTAGATAAGTAAGAGTATCGAACCCAACAAGGAGCAGAAGGAAATGATAAGCGGTTTTCAGCAAGGTATTCTCTGCAAGTACTGAAATAAGTGGTAACAGATAGTTTTGTTATAGGATAATTTGTAACGAGCAACAAGTAACAAAAGTAAATAAAGTGCAGAAAGGTGGCCCAATCCTTTTTATAGAAAAGGATAAGCTTGGACAAACTCTTATATAAGGAAAAGCGCTCCCGAGGACACATGGGAATATCGTCAAGCTAGTTTTCATCACGTTCATATGATTCACGTTCGGTACTTTGATAATTTGATATGTGGGTGGACCGGTGCTTGGGTGCTGTTCTTACTTGAACAAGCATCCCACTTATGATTAACCTCTATTGCAAGCATCCGCAACTACAACAAAAGTATTAAGGTAAACCTAACCATAGCATGAAACATATGGATCCAAATCAGCCCCTTACGAAGCAACGCATAAACTAGGGTTTAAGCTTCTGTCACTCTAGCAACCCATCATCTACTTATTACTTCCCAATGCCTTCCTCTTGGCCCAAATAATGGTGAAGTGTTATGTAGTCGACGTTCACATAACACCACTAGAGGCTAGACAACATACATCTCATCAAAATATCGAACGAATACAAAATTCACATGACTACTAATAGCAAGACTTCTCCCATGTCCTCAGGAACAAACGTAACTACTCACAAAGCATATTCATGTTCATAATCAGAGGGGTAATAATATGCATAAAGGATCTAAACATATGATCTTCCACCAAATAAACCAACTAGCATGAACTACAAGGAGTAATCAACACTACTAGCAACCTACTAGCACCAATCCCGGACTTGGAGACAAGAATTGGATACAAGAGATGAACTAGGGTTTTGAGATGAGATGGTGCTGGTGAAGATGTTGATGGAGATTGCCCCTCCCGATGAGAGGAGCGTTGGTGATGACGATGGCGATGATTTCCCCCTCCCGGAGGGAAGTGTCCCCGGCAGAACAGCTCTGCTGGAGCCCTAGATTGGTTCCGCCAAGGTTCTGCCTCGTGGCGGCGGAGTCTCGTCCCGAAAGGCTGCTTATGTTTTTTTCCTCATCGAAAGACCCCATATAGCAGAAGATGGGCATCAGAGAGCCAACAGGGGGCCCATGAGGTAAGGGGGCACGCCCTGGGGGGTAGGGCTCGCCCCCACCCTCGTGGACAGGTGGGCCCCCCTCTGGTGAACTTCTTCCGCTGGATATTTTTTATTATTTCCAAAAATGACTTTCATGGAGTTTCAGGACTTTTGGAGTTGTGCAGAATAGGTCTGTAATATTTGCTCATTTTCCAGCCCAGAATTCCAGCTGCCGGCATTCTCCCTCCTTATGTAAACCTTGTAAAATAAGAGAGAATAGGCATAAGTAGTGTGACATAACGTGTAATAACAGCCCATAATGCAATAAATATCGATATAAAATCATGATGCAAAATGGACGTATCACTAACCTATTGACATAGTGCCAAGTGCCTGTTGCTGTTTCTGCATGTTTTTTACATCGTCGGAAATCAATACCAAACGGAGTCCAAATGCAACGGAACTTTACAGAGATTTTTTATGGACCAGAAGACACCTAATGGGCCAAGGCAGCGCCTTGGGGGTACGCCGAGGGGAGCACAACCCACCAGGGCATGCCAGGAGGCCCAGGCGCGCCCTGGTGGGTTGTGCCCAACTCGGGTGCCCCCCGGACCGCCTCTTTGCTCTATAAATACCCCAATATTCCAGAAACCCTAGGGGAGTCGACGAAAATCAATTCCAGCCGCTGCAGAGTCCAGAACCACCAGATCCAATCTAGACCATATCACGGAGGGGTTCACCACCTCCATTGGTGCCTCTCCGATGATGCGTGAGTAGTTCTTTGTAGACCTTCGGGTCCGTAGTTAGTAGCTAGATGGCTTCCTCTCTCTCTCTCTCTCTCTCTCTCTTTTGATTCTCAATACAATGGTCTCTTGGAGATCCATATGATGTAACTATTTTTTGCGGTGTGTTTGTTGGGATCAGATTAACTTTGAGTTTATGATCAGATCTATCTTTTTATCCATGAAAGTTATTTGAATCTTCTTTGATCTCTTATATGCATGATTGCTTATAGCCTCGTATTTCTTCTCCGACATTTGGTTTCTTTTGGCCAACTTGATCTATTTATCTTGCAATGGGAAAAGGTGCTTTGTAGTGGGTTCGATCTTACGGTGCTTGATCCCAGTGACAGAAGGGGAACCGACATGTATGTATCGTTGCTACTAAGGATAAAATGATGGGGTCTATCTCTACATAGATAGATCTTGTCTACATCATGTCATCGTTCTTATTGCATTACTCCGTTTCTCCATGAACTTAATACACTAGATGCATGTTGGATAGCGGTCGATGTGTGGAGTAATAGTAGTAGATGCAGGCAGGAGTCGGTCTACTAATCTTGGACGTGATGCCTATATAATGATCATTGCCTGGATATCGTCATGATTATTTTAAGTTCTATCAATTTCCCAACAGTAATTTTTTTACCCACCATTTGCTATTTTTCTCAAGAGAAGCCACTAGTGAAACCTACGGCCCCTGGGTCTCTTTCTCATATTATTTGCCTTTGTGATCTACTTTTCCTTTGCTTTTATTTTCAGATCTATTAAACCAAAAAATACAAAAATACCTTGTTGCAATTTATTCTCATTTATTTTATTTGACGTTCTATCTATCAATCTACTACAATTTTATTCACGTCCGTTTGCCTATCTTGGGGCGCCGCTACCGAAAGGGATTGACAACCCCTTTTACACGTCGGGTTGCGAATATTTGTTATTTGTGTGCAAGGGCTGTTTACGTTGTGTTGCTTGATTCTCCTACTGGTTAGATAACCTTGGTCTCATAACTGAGGGAAATACCTACCGCCGCTGTGCTGCATCATCCCTTCCTCTTTGGGGAAATACCGACGTAGCTTAAAGCCGCATCAAAAGAAATTTTTGGCGCCGTTGTCGAGGAGGATCTTCAATATATACCAGGTTCCTAATCACAAATCTCATCTCCTTGCAATTTATATTATTTGCCATTTGCCTCTCGTTTTCCTCTCCCCCACTTCACAAAAACTTGCCGTTTTAATCGCCCTCTCTTTGGTTCGCCTTTTTCTCGCCAGATCTCTTGTTTGCTCTCTTTGCTTGTGTTGCCATGTGTCTTCTATTTGCTTGCATCTTTGCTTGCTAAAATTTATTGATATGGATCCTCATCCAGTTGCTAGTCTTTTTAAAAGATCCAATTATGATGAAGCAATTACTAGTGATTTGAGTGCACTAGATTATCTCTATGAAGTTTTGCTTGAGATTCGTGAATCTGAAAATTGTGATGAAGTGTTAAAAAAAGAAATTTATGAAGTGATTCATGATGGCTCCTTGAATGAAAAACATGATTGCAATGGTGTTACTATAAATTCTATTAATGTCAATTATGCTAATAATACGCAAAACCCCAAGCTTGGGGATGCTAATTTTCTATGTCCACTACTTGTTGCAATGATCATGATTGGGGTGATAATGTTTCTTATGATCTTGAAAATTTATTTAAGCCTCATGATGAATATGTTTGTGATAATATTGAAAGTGGGTTTGGAAGAGTGTCAACTTTAGCTAAAAATAATCCAACACTTTTGGAGAGTGTTCAATCTTATGAAATTTTTGATGAAAGTGGGTTTGGAGAGGTCATGACTTTATTTGATGATAATCCCACTATTTTGGAAGAGTGTCAACTTTGCATGCATGTGGATCATGTAGAGTATATGTTATGTGATGGCTATATTGTTGAATTCGAATATGATCCCACATGTAATTATTATTAGAGAGGGAAATATGGTTGTAGAAATTTTCATGTTGCTAAATTTCCTCTCTTCATGTTGAGATTGTCAATGTTTATTTCTCCTTCCTTGCGTATGCTAGTTTTGATAATTTGATTGCTTATAAAATGCCTATGCATAGGAATTATGCTAGACTTAAATGTGATTGTCACATGTTTCATGATGCTCTCTTTGTGTTTCAATTACTATCTTTCGTGTGAGCATCGTTGAAATCTTATGCCTAGCTAGGGGCGTAAAACGATAGCGCTTATTGGGAGGCAACCCAATGAATATTTTTTTTGCTTTTTTCCTTTCTGTTCTTGAGTGTTAGCACAATTATGCTAATGGTATGATTGTGTTTTTTGTGTTTTAGTAAGTGTTTGTGCCAAGTAAAGCCTTTAGGATCTTCTTGGGTGATAATTGTTTGATCTTGCTGGAAAAAATAGAAAATTTTGCGTCCAGAGTTACAGTTTTCATTATTCACAAAAGCGACGAAAAACTCTGAATTTTTTACAGTAGATTTATATGCCAATTGCCTCTACTTTTCTAATTTTACAGAATTTTCGGAGTTACAGAAGTATGAGAACAATTCGCATCTTTATAGACTGCTCTGTTTTTTACAGATTTTATTTTTGTTGTGTTATGTGCTTATTTTGATGATTCTATGGTTTTCTTTGAAGAGTTTTTGCAATGGAAAAGTTAGAATACAGTAGACATAAAGCAATAACAAAAGTTGAATAAGTTTTCTACAGTACTTAAAGTAAAGATTAGTTTTCTTATACTAACGGATCTCATGAAAGTTTTGTGTGATTGAATTTTTCAAGTTTTGGGTTATCTTACGATGGATGAAGTAATAAGGAGTAAGAAGAGCCTAAGCTTGGGGATGCCCTGGCATTCCAAGCTATTATTCAAAAGAGAGCAAGCAACTAAGCTTGGGGATGCCCCGAGTGGCATCCCCTCTTTCTTCTAACGACCATCGGTATTTTACTCGAAGCTATATTTTTATTCGTCACATACTATGTGTTTTGCTTGGAGCGTCTTGTATGATATGAGTTTTTGCTTTTTTTATTTTGTGTTTTAAGTTTTGATTCCTTGCTGGACACACCTATTTGAGAGAGCCAAAATTATGTCATGACTTGTTAGAATTTCTCTCTATGCTTCACTTAAATTTTTATGAGCTATGGACTTGCTCTAGTGCTTCACTTATATCTTTTTGAGCATGGTGTGCTTTAGTATTTTTGAAGAAATTCTCTCTTGGTTCACTTAAAATAATTTGAGAGAAAGAAAATTTATGCTCATGATCTTCACTTATATTTGTTTGAGCTTATCAAAGGCAACGTATGAAAATTAGTTCCAAAGTGATATATATCCAAGAAGGATATAATAAAAACTTTCATGAAGATTATCGGACAAAATAAACTTGATTCTTAGTAATAGTTTTGAGATATGATGATGTGATATGTGAGTCATGTTGATGAGTAATTATGCTTTAATATTGGTGTTAAGTTTTATGATTCCCTATGCAAGCACGAAAGTCAATAATTATGCAATGAAATTATATCCTACTTGTGGTACATTATTCGGTGTTAATTATGCTTAATGCTCGCTTATGAGATTATTCGTTTCTTGGTTGGTCGCTTCCCAATCTTTTTCTAGCCTTCATTTTGCCCTAAGTATGATATCTACTTGTGCATCCAAAAACCTTTAAACCAGTTTTGCCACATGAGTCCACTATACCTACCTATATGCGGTATTCTTTTGCCGTTCTAAGCAAATTTGTATGTGCCATCTCTAATATTAAGAATAAATTTCTCTTTTGTGTGCTTGTACTGCTAACTAGGTGGTGAGGGGTGGCTAATATTTTCCATGCTAGATGTGTTATTCTCACGATGAGTGTTTATTCACTTGTCATTGCACGAGAGTAAGGCAAAGGTATTAGGGATGCCCAGTCCCGAAGTGAAAAATGAATTTACTTTATATTGTCAAATAATAAATGTTGGGGAACGCAGTATTTCAAAAAATTTACCTACGATCACGCAAGATCTATCTAGGAGATGCATAGCAATGAGCGGGGAGAGTGTGTCTACGTACCCTCGTAGACCGAAAGCGGAAGCGTTTAGTAACGCGGTTGATGTAGTCGAACGTCTTCGTGAACCAACCAATCTAAGCACCGAACGTATGGTACCTCCGCGTTTAGCACACGTTCAGCTCGATGACGTCCCTCGAACTCTTGATCCAGTTGAGGCCGAGGGGGAGTTCCGTCGGCACGACGGCGTGGCGACGGTGATGATGAAGTTATCGGCGCAGGGCTTCGCCTAAGCACTACGATGATATGACCGAGGTGTGTAATTGTGGAGCGGGGCACCGCACACGGCTAAAACAATTGATCTTGTGTATTCTAGGGTCCCCCCTGCCCCCGTATATAAAGGAGGGGAGGGGGAGGCCGGCCGGCCCTGTAGGACACGCCGAGAGAGGGGAGTCCTACTAGGACTCCAAGTCCTAGTAGGATTCCACCTGAGGAAAGGGGGAAGAAGGAAGGGAGAGGGAGAAGAGAAGGAAAGGGGGGCGCTGCCACCTTCCACTAGTACAGCGAGCTCCTAAACAAACGGTTTTTAACCCCTTTCCGCGACGGCATTTGGAACCGTCGCCAAGTGAGTGTGGGCGATAGGGGGGTCCTTCCCACATGACCCAGAACCCGTTGGGGATATGCCCTCCTGGCACACACATTCGGCAAAATGAGGTCGTGTGCGACCGGTGAGGGCTCAAATACGGAAATACATACAATAGAGCTAAAAATACAATTATATGGCAAAATTGTTTCTGGTCGCAAGTACATCCCACACAGTCAGTCCCCGCTAAACGTTTCCGTTCGTATGTACATCCCACACAGTCGCTCCAAGGAAAACGTTTCCGTTCATAGGTACATCACACACAATTTTTCCCGTTAAATCATTTGCATTATTGAATATATCGCACACGGTCCATGGAAGAAACTGTGTGGCAAAGGCTGTCCATCACACATAGTTTTCATGTGGTAAACGTTTGCGCAAGGTGGCCTAACGCAAACAGTTTTCAAGACAAAGTCATGTGTGATTGTTCATTGATCCAACACGGTTTATTCCTAGAAACTGTGTGCGTTGCCTGAGGTCATCGCCCACGGTATTTTTTCAACAACCATTTGCAATAGCAAAGCCCAACTAGCAAGCTAATTCGCAATTAGCAGGCTAATTATCCGATTATTCATAATCCATTTATTAATCTAATTGACATTTCATATTAAGCACACAATATATTTCATTTTCATAATTGAAATACATCAGAGTACAACATCATATAGCTTCAACACTCAGCTACACCATTACACAACTACACCAGGACCAAGTTTCACATGCAACATCTATAGCCTTTCGAAATTAGCATCATAGACGGTACATAGACAGATGTATCTCATCTTGAAAACTGCTGAAGCAGAAGGCGAATATTGGGCCTTCATTGATGTTGAAGGTCTTTGTAACTTTAGGCCAGTGCCTGTGGATGATTGACCGTCCATCCTTCGTCCACTTCAGGAACACTTCAATATTGAACCGTGGGTGTTGTATGAATACCTTTCTCGCCTCATGACCATACAGGTGGTTTGAGAGGTAATCATCAGTGAACTGCTTTGGAAAGGCCTGAAAACAAGGATGTGCATAAATATCTTCTCTATATTGGAAATGGGGCAAAGGAATAAAAAAGGCAAGGTATAATAGTTAGTACCATCCTATAGTGAACTGATGTCTTCTTCATTGTGTAGACAAAGATCTTGTTGTTTTTTGTCGCTAATTTCTTTATCCTAACAATCTTTGTGACTTTCTTGACTTGACTGATATTCATGGACAACTCATTTCCCCATATGCAAAAAGGGTCAAACAGTGGGTCAAAACCTCTGACAGCAGGACCTACATGTGTAAGACCAAATTGCTAAAAACCTAAACATTAGAATGGTTCCTGCAATTGCACAATAATGTGCTATTAGACAATGGACCATGCACGTCCTAACCTCAATTGTAAACCTCAGTGCTTCCCATTGTTTCCCTGCAACACATATAAGGTAGTTAGTCATCAGGTTAAGTAAGGGTTCGCATGCTATCAGTAAAATATGTTGATGAAAAATAATCACATTGCAGATTCATTAGATTAATTCAAGCCACACGGAAAACCCATTTATCCAAACCAGACATGACTAAGAACTAGGAAATAGCACCTCTATATGTTTATCATGTATTAAGTGCAGCCAAATTCGATTTATTCCTCACATGCACAACAATATAAATTCTACCCATGACAATTGAACATCGCATTGCAAAATTGAACCAAGCAGTTAACTAAACACCACAACAAATGAACCAAACATTAACTGAGCACCACATTGCACAATATAACATACTCCTAATAGAAGATCAGACAGTTAACCAAACAGTTAACTACAACCAATTGTAGCAATTGTATTTGTTTCTCATGTATTTACTACAGCCAAATTCAATTTATTCCTCACATGGTATACAATAAGAGAATGCACCCACAATTTTGTAAAGATAAATTCGATTTATTTCTCACATGGTAGACAATACAAAATTGCAGCCTGAAGAATTGAACATCACATTTGCAGAATTGAACCAAACAGTTAACTGAAGACGACAACTAATTAACAAAACAATTAATAAGTGAGCACCACACTACACGACATATAGGACATATACACTAGAGCAACAGATTGCATGGTAAAATTAGATAGCACAATTCACTAGAATTTTTGAAGGAAAGGCAGGAGCAGCACACGCAACGGGTAAACCGAGCATGCTTAACCGGCGTAGCTAGCAAATGGCAAGGTGCTCCTTCAAGATCTGGGGGTCGGCACGAATGGCAGCCATCGCGACCTCATCCACGCGTGCGGCCGCGATTTGCTTCTCCGCTGCCAAATGCTCCTTGAGGTCCTGGCTATACTACGTGCACTATGGCTTAGGCCGGCGCTTATTTGGTGGAGGGGTCGGTGATTTGGGTGGAAGGTATCGCACTCATGCCGGCGGTAGGGGCATGTGGGATGTGGAAGGAGGAGGAGGATGGGGGTCGGGTGTGGATTACCTGCCTGGATAGGCGAGGCCGATGAGCGTGAAGGAGGGTCGTCGGCGAGGAGGCGGCGGAGCTGCAAGAAAGGAGTGAAGGTTTCAACTTGGAAAGGAAGGCGGAAAGAGGGGAAATGTGGATTTTGGTAAGGGGGAGGGGGTGGGGAGGTAGATATTTCCGCAGAAGCCGAAAATTTGGAATCGCTTCAGCCAAAAAACTGGCGCGCAAAGTGTCATCAGACACGGTCCCTTATTCAGAACTGTGTATGATATGTGAACATCACAAACGATTCAGATAGCTTAACCCTTGTCTGTTGAGTTTGAACGTCAAAAATTTTGGTTCGAATTTCCCTGGTTACAGTGGTCATCCATGTCATTGCATAATTTGGGTACACAAAGGAGACAAACTTCTTAATCGAGCAAGTTCAGCAACAGAGCTAGCTGACCTAAATGTTACTCTAACAAATTAAAGACCGGCGCTCTTAATTAAACAAAGTAAAGAGTACTACTATGGCTGATGCTCGTCGACCTCCACCGCCGCCTCCATGTCCAGCTCGCGCCCGACAGTCTCCTGGGGAAGGGGCTCCATGGCATCAATTGCACCATACTCGGCAAGCATCTCGCCATCCGCGTCCGCCATATCTTTGGAATAGGCCGCCACGAGCTGGGCGTGGGTGGCCGCGATCTAGGCTCTGGCGGGCTTCGTCGTGGCAAGGTATGCCGCACAGGAACGGACGGCTGCTCGAACTCTCTCGGCGATTGCTAGCTATTCGGTCGTGGGTTGCCGACCGTTGTCGGAGAAGCTTCGTTCGATTTGTGCGGTGACCACCACGAACTGGGCGTGGATGGCCTTGACATGGTAGCGGGCGGCCTCCAGCAGGGCTAAGGCCGCCGCTGCGGAACGGACAGCTACTGTGCCGCTCTCGCTAGTTGCTATCCCCGAGGCAGATGATGTTGCCGCCGCCTGAGAAGCAACAGCGGCCGTTTGGGCTGCCTTGGCCGCCCGGACGCAGACTGCGGTCGCCCTCACGAAGCTTGTTAGCACGCGCCTGGCGGCTGTGGCCGCGCTCTCACCGGAGTGGGCTGCCGAAGTTGCCCTCACGACATGGGTCCACGTCCCCATCTTCACCGGCGACGAATGAACAGTGAAATGATATTTGGGGAATGAGCTAGTGTGCTTGAAACACCGGCTGTGGACTATAGCCGAAGCACCTACTCTCGTAAGCCATGGGCGTACTATACACCGACGGTGCTTAAAGATATTTCGTGTTGCATCTCACACGGTCGGTGATAATAAACTGTGTGCGATCTACTTGATTTATCATCTTGATCATTTGAATTACGTAATGGGGTCACAACTACAAAGGATGGTGTTTGAATTGTTAGAACTTTTATCTGCAGTAAACATGCAGCTATAGGTGTGTCGTCTAAAAAATTGGAATTATTCAGGGTTCGTTTGTACATTTTTATACATTAACTTGGTTTTCCAGGCATTTTATGCGCATAATTCAAATTTGAACTACATGCACATGCTCCAGTGCATATAAACTTATTGAAAAATCAAATATGTGTCCTTGGTTGCATGCTTAGGTCCCATGCAAGAAACGGGAATGAATTTCAAATACCCTGCCACCATCACTCGGCCGCAAACATTGAGATACCTGGTTTTTAAATTCTAGAAAATCCAAAACTCCTCTGAAATTCATGAAACTTGACATGCTATCATGTAGCGGCATCAACATTCCGTGGTAAATTTTTTGTCCCATTTGGGGCAGGTTTGGGTATAAGCTTCTCACAAACCAGAGCTTCTCACAACAAGCGTGATGGTTTCGGTAGGGAACGTGCCACCTTTGGGGACAAAACGATATCCGTTGCCTCTTATTGCTTTCAAAAAATTTCGAGTGTCAACATAGAACAACAAGAGTGTTGTGTTCAATTTTGGGATTGTTTGGGGTTCATTTGGACATTTTTATACATTAACTGGGTTTCCAACGCATTTTATGTGCATAATTCAAATTTCAAGTACATGAACATGCTCCAGTGCATATAAATTGGTTGAAAAATCAAATCTGTGTCCTTGGGTGCATGCTTAGGTCCCATGCAAGAAATGGGAATGAATTTCAAACACCATGGCACCGTTGATTACTGGCAAAACATTGAGATAGCTTGTTTTTAAATTCTAGTAAATCCAAAACTCATCTGAAATTCATGAAACTTGGCATGCTATTAGGTAGTGGCATCAACATGCCGTGGTAAAATTTTTGTCCCATTTGGGGCATGTTTGGGTATAAGCTTCTCACAAACCAGAGCTTCTCACAACAAGCGTGATGGTTTCGGTAGGCACATGCCACCTTTGGGGATGAAACGAAATCCGTTGCCTCTTATTGCTTTCAAATTTTTTTGAGTGTCAACATAGAACAACAAGGATGTTGTGTTCAATTTTGGAAATTTTTAGGGTTCGTTTGGACATTTTTATACATTAACTGGGTTTTCAATGCATTTATGTGCATAATTCAAATTTGAACTACATGCACATGCTCCAGTGCATATAAATTGGTTGAAAAATCAAATCTGTGTCCTTGGGTGCATGCTTAGGTCCCATGCAAGAAATGGGAATGATTTTCAACCACCCAGGCACCATTGATTGCTGGCAAAACATTGAGATGCCTGGTTTTTAAATTCTAGTAAATCCAAAACTCGTCTGAAATTCATGAAACTTGGCATGCTATCATGGAGCGACATCAAAATGCCGTGGTACAAATTTTGTCCCATTTGGGGCAGGTTTGGGTATATGCTTCTCACAAACTGGAGCTTCTCAAAACAAGCATGATGGTTTTCGGTAGGGAACGTCCCACCTTCGTGGACGAAACAATATCCATTGCCTCTTATTGCTTTCAATTTTTTTTCTCGTGTCAACATAGAACAACAAGAGTGTTGTGTGAATTTTTGTGATTTCTCGGGGTTAATTTGGATATTTTATGCATTAATTGAGTTTTCAATGCATTTTTGTTCATAATTCAAATGTGAACTACATGCACATGCTCCAGTGCATATAAATTGGTTGAAAAATCAAATATGTGTCCTTGGGTGCATGCTTAGGTCCCATGCAAGAAATGGGAATGAATTTCAAACACCAGGGCACCGTTGTTTGCCGGCAAAACATTGAGATGCCTGGTTTTTAAATTCTAGTAAATCCAAAATTCTGTTAACCATTCACGTGACGCTACGTGTCTTGATTTTAATGGCACTAGGAGGTGCCGTGCGGACAGCTGCTTGACCTTGACTGAACGGGAGGCGTGCGAGCGTTGTCCGGTGGGCAGGCTGACCGAGAGGCGTGCAAGCTGTCCTCGAGTGCGCAGGCTCACCGGGAAGCGTGCAAGCTGTATGTTGCGCAGGCTCACTGGGAAGCAAGCCCTTTGACTTCCACGGCCGCCCGCCTTGCTCGCATCCTCTCCATTAATGGCGCCCAAGCCGCAGTTTAATTTGCTTTTTAAATACAAAACACTCATCGCAAATGTTTTATTAGAACACCTGTATGCAAACTGACAGATTCCCTAGGAAGCCAAGAGAAAATGTGCCGAGCAGGATTTCTGCAGCTCTTGATCACAAACGATTTAGATAGAACACCGTATGCCAAGTGAGAGCAGCGCAGGATTTGTGCATTCCTTCAATGCAAACGGTTGTTTTGGATGACCCTTGTGCAACCACATACAAACAATTTGGTAAGATTTGCATCTGTCATATTAGGTATGTTGCCATTTGTCAAACTGGAAAGATTTACATTTGTTGATCTAGTAATGTTGCCATTTGTCAATACTTGTAACACTGCGATTTGTCAAAATATGCAGCTAGAAATCATTTGCACTATGTAATTTTTGCAACTAAAATTCAGTAATTAAGCATAGATTTCATTCATAGATTAAGCAGTCATTCTTAATTTATACAAACAGTTCAACTCAACAGCTGAACCGACCAAACTTCTCCCCAATTGTTGACAACCACGTACTGAAATAGCTAGTTCAACTATATATACTAGATAATTTTAAGTACGTTGTACAGTTCGACCACACATCTATAATCAGATGAACTAAACAAAATAGCCCCTAAATACAACTACTACCACGGGGGGGGGGGGCTTTGTGCTACTTCCGGCAGCCTCTCCTCTGCCGAGCGCGCTCAGTAAGAGGCAGAGGAGGAGGAGGAGCCTACCGACGAGCTGGACAAATGCAATACGGTGCCTGCCGCTGCTCCACGTTCAGCGACGCTCGCCAGCTCGAACGCCCATTGCCGCTCCAGAAGATCCCTCTCGAAGTGGTCGGACTGCTTGTAGATCTCCTGATTCCTCGCCTCTGCGTTGGCGTGTGCTGCGGCCACGGCTACGGTAAGGCTCTTTGCATGCTCGACGAGGCGCTCCTCCTCCTCCCCCAGGAACTCGAAGTAGCACGCAAGGTCGCTGACGCACGTGCGGGCCTCCACCTCCGCGTCCCTCCTTCGTGCGGTGGTGACGGAGCAGGTGATGATCCCGGCGGTCGACGGTGGACTGGTGGCCACGGCGGCCGACGATGGGGTGGCGGCCACAACCACCACCTCCCGCCTTCGGGCCGCGGTGGTGGAGCGGATGATGGCCACGGTGACCGGCAGTGCGGTGGCGGCCATGACAGCCACCTCCCACCTTTGGGCCGTGGCGGCGGAGCAGGAGATGGCCCTGGCTTTCGACGGTGGTGTGGCGGCAACGGCGGCCGGCAACAGCTACCGACGGGCAACGGCGGCGGAGCATGTGGTGGATGTTCCGCGCACACCCAACAGGGACGCCACGCGCACCACACTACGCCGGGGACTACGCCGCCGCCGCGGTGTAGCCTCCCAGCTGGAGCTGTCCTCTGATGACAGCGGAGTGGCTGAGCGACGACGACGGACCGGTGCCATTGGCGATTGTGGGAGAAGCAGACAAGATAAGCTACAGGGAGGGAGGGGAAAATGCGAAGCAGGACTCGCTGGCCGTGAGGGTTTTTATAGCAGACCGGTAAGCATTGGGATTTTGGGGGATTTCACCGAGTCGGGCGGGAAGCTTGCACAGGAACCTGCGAGGTTGCGTGGGAACGAGCTCACCGACGATTCATTGGCGTCACCGTTTGGCTAAAAGAACGCCCCTGCGCGCTGCGCAAGCTTGCGCTGTAAGCCGTCTGCGGCAGCGGGGTGACAAGACGTGCGAGAGGAGGACGAGAGGACACATACACATACAGTTAATAAAAAAATGTTTGCGATTTAATTACCTACTATACCCCCGTCCTGGTTTATAAGTAGGATTTAACTAATAAAATATGAATGCATGTCGCCATAGATTATATCGTTGGAGTCGTATTTGAACATAGTTTCCAGCTATACATTTTCTGTAACATGCATTAACACTTTTTTGGTTAAATTTAAGGTTATACTCCAGCAAGCGTTTGCCTGCAACACACAAGGCTTATTCCATCACAAACAGCTCGGATGGATCAACTGTCTACCACGTATCGCACACGCAACTCTAATCTGATTCGTGCTTGATGTCTCCGACATCGCTCACACAGTTCGTCTTATTTGCCACGTATCACTGTGTTGTCCTCTGCTCGCTTCCCTCGGCAAGCTCTTCTCGCCGTTAGGCGCCACAGTGCGCTGTGCTCACCGTTTGGCACCGCGGCGCGCTCTGTCGCGTCCGTCGGAGCGCTCGGCTTGTGGATAGCTTTTCCTTGAGGCGACCGCGGAGCGCTCTGCTCGCGTCCCTCCGCGCGCGCTCTGCCAACGGTTGGGTGTGCGCACGATCACGTCGGGGGCCCCATATGCATGCGGTTGCGCCACGCGTGTTGCCACATGATGTAGTTACGTGCGGCATGATGGAGTTATGCGCTACATATTAGAACTGCCATCAGGGCCTGCCGATATTCCCTAGCCGCTCGGCTTCCCCTTTAATTCCCGCGGCCATTATAACTTTAGTCTCTTCAACCTTTCAATCATGCCCCACAACACAACAAGCACACCCACGACGACACATAGAGAGGGGATGTCCGGCAGCGCTCCAATGGAGTTCGGTGAGCATAGAGTGGAGACCCACGCGAGGGAGACGGATCTCTCAGACCCGGTCGTGGTGGACGACTACATCAACAGCGTTGAGCAGTTACTTTTTTTTGGAAAAGGGGGACTCCCCGGCCTCTGCATCAAGAGTGATGCATACGGCCAACTTATTAGCTAAAAAAACAAATTGTGCCAACAAAGTTCCAAGGTCTCAATCCTGATAAAAGAAAAGGCAGCTCACACAAAGCGCTAAAAGGCTAGAAACACATACACCGCCGGCAGCGTTGAGCAGTTACTTGCTGGAGACAAGTACAAGGTGGTCGGCATCGACCTCCAGTACACCGCCGGTCGTCCCGGCATAGATCAGAAGGTTGCCGTCGCCCAGTTGTGCATGCGCCATCATGTCCTCATCTACCACTACTGCATGACCACAGAGCCTTGCGACCGTTTCAACAGGTTTGTCAACAACACTGACTACAAGTTCGCCACGGTGGATACCACCAACGATGTAAAAGCGCTCAGTGTTACGGGCTTGGCCTGCAAGAACCTTGTCGAAATTCGTGACCACTATAAGGTCTGGGGCAGCACGAAGAAGGACTCCCTGGTCGAACTCGCCTCGGCCATGATCGACCACTACTACGACCCAGAGAACAAGTCCCATATCCTGGCATGGGGCCTGGATGCAGCAACTGGATGAACCTCACCTCAGGTTTGCGGCCAAGAGGGTGTACACATGCTATGAGATGCACAGGCGGATCGTTGACATGAGAAAGTGCCTTGTTACCTAAATCGACGAGCCCGGATCGAGCCACAAGCAGAGCAAGCGTCACAATAGGTCGATGATGATCATATGATCGTTTATGCTAGTTAATCATGCATGTAATATATAGTTTACTTTATTGGTGTGTGGAAATGTCATGTGTGTAGTAGCCACCTATGTAATTATACATGTAATAGTTTACTTTGGTATGTGCTTCTGTTCACTCACGCCACCCACCATAAGCAAATCATAAACATATTGCAACACCCTAGAGCGGGAATCCCTCACCCTTGCGCGACACGAAGAGCACCATAGGACAACACCAATAATAAAACATGCAACTCAAACCAATCTTGATCCTCAAATAGCCCATAGGACAAAACAGATCTACTCAAACATCATAGGATAGCCATACATCATTGGGAAATAATATATAGCGTTGAGCACTATGTTTAAGTAGAGATTACAGCGGGTAAGAGAGAGGTTACACCGCTGCATAGAGGGGGGAAGAGTTGGTGATGATGGCGGTGAAGTTGTTGGTGAAGATTGCGGTGATGATGATGGCCCCCGGTGGCACTTCGGCGCCACCGGAAGCAAGGGGGAGAGAGCCCCCTCCTTCTTCTTCTTCCTTGACCTCCTCCCTAGGTGGGAGAAGGCTTTCCCCTCTGGTCCTTGGCTCCCATGGCGTGGGAGGGGCGAGAGCCCCTCCGAGATTGGATCTATCTCTCTGTCTCTCTCTGTTTCTGCGTTCTGTTCTGCTGCCCTTTCACCGTTTCTTTTATATTCGGAGATCCGTAACTCCGATTGGACTGAAACCTTCGCCGTGATTTTTTTTCCAAAAATTAGCTTTGTTGCGGCCGAAGAAGGGCATCAATCGCCTTACGGGTGGCCCACGAGGGTGGGGGCGCGCCCTCCTGGGGAGGGTGTGGGCCCCTGCCTCGTGGCCACCTTGGACACCGTTTCGCGTTGATCTTTCTCCTAGATTTTCCAAATATTACAAAAATAAGCTCCGTCCGTTTTTATCCCATTTGGACTCCGTTCGATATGGATATTCTGCGAAACCAAAAACATGCAACAGACAGGAACTGGCATTGGGCACTGGATCAATATGTTAGTCCCAAAAATAGTATAAAAAGTTGCCAAAAAGTATATGAAAGTTGTAGAATATTGGCATGGAACAATCAAAAATTATAGATACGTCGGAGACGTATCATTATTCTTCACCCCCTCTGTATATATGTTGTTGTTTTGTATGCAATCCCACCGCACAACACACATGTCTTATTAGCATCAACCGTCTGTGTTATTATTGGTCCTCACACACATTTCTGATCACAGACCTGTTTTTCGCGTATCAAACACATCTTGTTAAGTTGAACCGTTTCCGTTCTCATGTCTCAACGCAAACAGTTCATCCGGGTGTACCGCATGCCATATATCGCGCACACCTTGATCTGGCTGAGCGTTTCTTTTGTGTTGCCTAATCACAAATAGTTCATCCGAGTGAACTGTATGCTATGTATCGCATATGCCTTCATCTGGCTGCCCGTTTCTTTTGTTCCTCCTCATCACAAACATTTAATTGAACTGAACCGCATGCTCTTCATCGCACACACAACTAAAACCTGAAACGTGTTTGATGCATCCGTCATCACAAACGTTTTATACATTTCTGACAGTTTTCATACAACACCGTTTGCGATTATTGCATCGCACACAGTTTCTCGAAGGGTCTGTGATCGTAGTGTCATGTTAGCATCATCCTGCAGTAGTGTTCCCCTAGTCCAATTCAGAGCCAAGGGGGGTGGGGGCGTGGCCAGCCCCATTATGGCCCTTCTCTCTCCCCACTAAGGCCCATCATGGCCCATTAGTTCCCCTGGGGGGGGGGGGGTTCCGATAACCCTCCGGCACTCCGATAATTATCCGGTACCTCTCGGAACTAGTCCGGTGTCCGAATAATATCGTCATCGTCCAATATATCATTCTTTATGTCACGACCATTTCGAGACTCCTCGCCATGTCTGTGATCTCATCCGGGACTCTGAACAAACTTAGGTCATCAAATCACATAACTCATAATATAAATCGTCATCAAACATTAAGCGTGCGGACCCTACGGGTTCGAGAACTATGTAGACATGACCGAGACACATCTCCGGTCAATAACCAATAGTGGAACCTGGATGCTCATATTGGCTCCTACATATTCTATGAAGATCTTTATCAGTCAAACCACATAACAACATAGGTTGTTCCCTTTGTCATTGGTATGTTACTTGCCTGAGATTCGATCATCGATATCTTCATACCTAGTTCAATCTCGTTACCGGCAAGTCTCTTTACTCGTTCCGTAATGCATCATCCCGTGACTAACTCATTACTCACATTGCTTGCAAGGCTTATTGTGATATGCATTACCGAGAGGGCCCAGAGATACCTCTTCGATACTCGGAGTGACAAATCCTAATCTCGATCTATGCCAACTCAACAAACACCATCGGAGACACCTGTAGAGCATCTTTATAATCACCCAGTTACATTGTGACGTTTGATAGCACACAAGGTGTTCCTCCGGTATTCGGGAGTTACATAATCTCATAGTCCGAGGAACATGTATAAGTCATGAAGAAAGCAATAGCAAAAAAACTAAACGATCATTATGCTAAGCTAACAGATGGGTCTTGTCCATCACATCATTCTCTAATGATGTGATCCCATTCATCAAATGACAACACATGTCTATGGCTAGGAAACTTAACCATCTTTGATTAACGAGCTAGTCAAGTAGAGGCATACTAGGGACACTCTATTTTTCGATGTATTCACACATGTACTAAGTTTCCGGTTACTAAAATTTCATCATGAATAATAAACATTTATCATGATATAAGTAATATAAATAACAATTTTATTATTGCCTCTAGGGCATATTTCCCTCAATCTCCCACTTGCACTAGAGTCAGTAATCTAGATTACATAGTAATGATTCTAACACCCATGTAGTCTTGGTGCTGATCATGTTTTGCTCATGAGAGAGGCTTAGTCAACGGGTCTGCAACATTCAGATCCGTATGTATCTTGCAAATCTCTATGTCTCCCTCCTTGACTTGATCGCGGATGGAATTGAAGCGTCTCTTGATGTGCTTGGTTCTCTTGTGAAATCTGGATTCTTTTGCCAAGGCAATTGCACCAGTATTGTCACAAAAGATTTTCATTGGACCCGATGCACTAGGTATTATGATGTCTACTACACAACCTTCTTCTTGTAGACATTGTTGGGCCTCCAAGTGCAGAGGTTTCTAGGACAGTAGCCAATTTCCCTCAAGTGGATGACCTAAGGTTTATCAATCTGGAGGCGTAGGATGAAGATGGTCTCTCTCAAGCAACCCTGCAACCAAATAACAAAGAGTCTCTTGTGTCCCCAACACACCCAATACAATGGTAAATTGTATAGGTGCACTAGTTCGGCGAAGAGATGGTGATACAAGTGCAATATGGATGGTAGATATAGGTTTTTGTAATCTGAAAATATAAAAACAGCAAGGTAACTAATGATAAAAGTGAGCGTAAACGGTATTGCAATGATAGGAAACAAGGCCTAGGGTTCATACTTTCACTAGTGCAAGTTCTCTCAACAATAATAACATAATTGGATCATATAACTATCCCTCAACATGCAACAAAGAGTCACTCCAAAGTCACTAATAGTGAGAACAAACGAAGAGATTATGGTAGGGTACGAAACCACCTCGAAGTTATTCTTTCCAATCAATCCGTTGGGCTATTCCTATAAGTGTCACAAACATCCCTAGAGTTCATACTAGAATAACACCTTAAGACACAAATCAACCAAAACCCTAATGTCACCTAGATACTCCAATGTCACCTCAAGTATCCGTGGGTATGATTATACGCTATGCATCACACAATCTCAGATTCATCTATTCAACCAACACATAGAACCTGAAAGAGTGCCCCAAAGTTTCTACCGAAGAATCAAGAAGAAAAGGTGTGCCAACCCCTATGCATAGGTTCATGGGCGGAACCCGCAAGTTGATCACCAAAACATACATCAAGTGAATCACGTGATATCCCATTGTCACCACAGATACGCACGGCAAGACATACATCAAGTGTTCTCAAATCATTAAACACTCAATCCGATAAGATTACTTCAAAGGGAAAACTCAATCCATTACAAGAGAGTAGAGGGGGAGAAGCAACATAAGATCCAACTATAATAGCAAAGCTCGCGATACATCAAGATCGTGCCAAATCAAGAACACGAGAGAGAGAGAGAGAGATCAAACACATAGCTACTGGTACATACCCTCAGCCCCGAGGGTGAACTACTCCCTCCTCGTGATGGAGATCGCCGGGATGATGAAGATGGCCACCGGTGAGGGTTCCCCCCTCCGGCAGGGTGCTAGAACCGGGTCCCGATTGGTTTTTGGTGGCTACAGAGGCTTGCGGCGGCGGAACTCCCGATCTATTCTGTTCTCCGAAGTTTTTAGGGTATATGGATATATATAGGAGGAAGAAGTACGTCAGGGGAGCCACGAGGGGCCCACGAGGGTGGAGGGCGCGTCCTAGGGGGGTGGGCGCGCCCCCTACCTCGTGGCTCCCTCGTTTCTTTCTCGACGTGCACTCCAAGTCTATCAGGTAGCTTTCCTTCCAAAAATAACTTCTCCAGAAGGTTTCATTCCGTTTCGACTCCGTTTGATATTCCTTTTCTTCGAAACACTGAAACAAGGAAAAAAAAGGAACTGGCACTGGGCTCTGGGTCAATAGGTTAGTCCCAAAAATAATATAAAAGTGAATAATAAAGCCCAATATTGTCCAAAATAGATAATATACTGGCATGGAACAATCAAAAATTATAGATATGTTGGAGACGTATCAACATCCCCAAGCTTAATTCCTGCTCGTCCTCGAGTAGGTAAATGATAAAAACATAATTTTTGATGTGGAATGCTACTAGGCATAATTTCAATGTAATTCTTCTTAATTGTGGTATGAATATTCAGATCCGAAAGATTCAAGATAAAAGTTCATATTGACATGAAAACAATAATACTTCAAGCATACTAACAAAGCAATTATGTCTTCTCAAAATAACATGGCCAAAGAAAGTTATCCCTACAAAATCATATAGTCTGGCTATGCTCTATCTTCACCACACAAAGTATTTAAATCATGCACAACCCCGATGACAAGCCAAGCAATTGTTTCATACTTTTGATGTTCTCAAACTTTTCAATCTTCACGCAATACATGAGTGTGAGCCATGGACATAGCACTATAGGTGGAATAGAATGGTGGTTGTGGAGAAGACAAAAAGGAGAAGATAGTCTCACATCAACTAGGCGTATCAACGGGCTATGAAGATGCCCATCAATAGATATCAATGTGAGTGAGTAGGGATTGCCATGCAACGGATGCACTAGAGCTATAAGTGTATGAAAGCTCAAAAAGAAACTAAGTGGGTGTGCATCCAACTCGCTTGCTCACGAAGACCTAGGGCATTTTGAGGAATCCCATCATTGGAATATACAAGCCAAGTTCTATAATGTAAAATTCCCACTAGTATATGAAAGTGACAACATAGGAGAATCTCTATCATGAAGATCATGGTGCTTCTTTGAAGCACAAGTGTGGTAAAAGGATAGTAGCATTGTCCCTTCTCTTTTTTTCTCTCATTTTTTTATTTTTTTTATTTGGGCCTTTTTTGGCATCTTCTTTTCTCTTTTTTTTTTACGTCCGGAGTCTCATCCCGACTTGTGGGGGAATCATAGTCTCCATCATCCTTTCCTCACTGGGACAATGCTCTAAAAATGAAGATCATCACACTTTTATTTTCTTACAACTCAACAAGTACAACTCGATACTTAGAACAAAATATGACTCTATATGAATGCCTCCGGCGGTGTACCGGGATGTGCAATGACTCATGAGTGACATGTATGGAAGAATAATGAACGGTGGCTTTGCCACAAATACGATGTCAACTACATGATCATGCTAAGCAATATGGCAATGATGGAGCGTGTCATAATAAACGGAACAGTGGAAGGTTTCATGGCAATATATCTCGGAATGGCTATGGAAATGCCATGATAGGTAGGTATGGTGGATGTTTTGAGGAAGGTATATGGTGGGTGTATGATACCGGCGAAAAGTGCGCGGTATTAGAGAGTCTAGCAATGGTGGAAGGAAGAAAAGTGCGTATAATCCATGGACTCAACATTAGTCATAAAGAACTCATATACATATTGCAAAAATCTACAAGTTATCAAAGCAAAGTATTACGCACATGCTCCTAGGGTGATAGATTGGTAGGAAAAGACCATCGCTCGTCCCCGACCGCCACTCATAAGGAAGACAATCAATAAATAAATCATTCTCCGACTTCATCACATAACGGTTCACCATACGTGCATGCTACGGGAATCACAATCTTTAACACAAGTATTTCTCAAATTCGCAACTACTCAACTAGCATGACTCTAATATCACCATCTTCATATCTCAAAACAATCATCAAGCATCAAACTTTTCTTAGTATTCAACACACTCATAAGAAATTTTTACTAATCTTTTATGCTTAGCATATTAGGATTATTCAAGCAATTACCATGCTATTTAAGAGTCTCAAAATAATCTAAGTGAAGCATGAGAGATCAATAGTTTATATAAAACAAATCCACCACCATGCTCTAAAAGATATAAGTGAAGCACTAGAGCAAACGACAAACTACTCCGAAAGATATAAGTGAAGATCAATGAGTAGTTAAATAATTATGCAACTATGTGAAGATTCTCTAAAATTTAAGAATTTCAGATCTTGATACTTTATTCAAACAGCAAGCAAAACTAAAGAAAATAAAATGATGCTCCAAGCAAAACACATATCATGTGGTGAATAAAAATATAGCTCCAAGTAAAGTTACCGATGGACGAAGACGAAAGAGGTGATGCCTTCCGGGGCATCCCCAAGCTTAGGATCTTGGTTATCCTTGAATATTACCTTGGGGTTCCTTGGGCATCCCAAATCTTAGGCTCTTTCCACTCCTTATTCCATAGTCCATCGAATCTTTATCCAAAACTTGAAACTTCACAACACAAAACTTAACAGAAAACCCGTAAGCACCGTTAGCGAAAGAAAACAAAACACCACTTCAAGGTACTGTAATGAACTCATTATTTATTTATATTGGTGTTAAACCTACTGTATTCCAACTTCTCTATGGTTTATAAACTATTTTACTAGCCATAGATTCATCAAAATAAGCAAGCAACACAATGAAAACAGAATCTGTCAAAAACAGAACAGTCTGTAGTAATCTGTAACTAACGCAAACTTATGGAACTCCAAAAATTCATAAATAAATTGGTGGACCTGAGGAATTTGTATAGTAATCATCTGCAAAAATAATCAACTAAATAGCACTCTCCAGTAAAAAGTTTTAGCTAATCTCGTGAGTGCTAAAGTTTCTGTTTTTTACAGCATGATCATAAAGACTTCACCCAAGTCTTCCCAAAGGTTCTACGTGGCACAAACACTAATTAAAACATAAAACCACATCTAAACAGAAGCTAGATGGATTATTTATTACTAAACAGAACCAAAAAGAAATAAACTAAAATAAAATTGGGTTGCCTCCCAACAAGCGCTATTGTTTTAACGCCCCTAGCTAGGCATGATGATTTCAATGATGCTCACATAAAAGATAAGAATTGAAACATAAAGAGAGCATCATGAAGAATATGACTAGCACATTTAAGTCTAACCCACTTCCTATGCATAGGGATTTCGTGAGAAAACAACTTATGGGAACAATAATCAACTAACATAGGAAGGCAAAACAAGCATAACTTCAAGATTTTAAGCACATAGAGAGGAAACTTGATATTATTGCAATTCCTACAAGCATATGATCCTCTCTCATAATATTTTTCAGTAGCATCATGAATTAATTCAACCATATAACCAGCACATAAAGCATTATTTGCATGATCCCCAAGCATATAAATTTTATTACTCTCCACATAAGCAAAATTCTTCTCATGAATAGTAGTGGGAGCAAACTCAACAAAATAACTATCATGTGATTGAAAATTAAGATAAAGATGACAAGTTTCATGGTTATCATTATTATTTATAGCATACGTGTCATCACAATAATCATCATACATAGGAGGCATGCTTTCATCATAGTAAATTTTCTCATCAAAACTTGGGGGACAAAAAATATCATCTTCATCAAACATAGCTTCCCCAAGCTTGTGGCTTTGCATATCATTAGCATCATGGATATTCAAGGAATTCGTACTAACAACATTGCAATCATGCTCATCATTCAAATATTTAGTGCCAAACATTCTTATGCATTCTTCTTCTAGCACTTGAGCACAATTATCGGAATCCTTATTTTCACGAAAGACATTAAAAAGATGAAGCATATGAGGAACCCTTAATTCCATTTTTGTAGTTTTCTTTTATAGACTAAAATAGTGATAAAACAAGAAACAAAAAGATTCGATTGCAAGATCTAAAGACATACCTTCAAGCACTCACCTCCCCGGCAACGGCGCCATTAAAGAGCTTGATGTCTACTACACAACCTTCTTCTTGTAGACATTGTTGGGCCTCCAAGTGCAGAGGTTTGTAGGAAAGTAGCAAATTTCCCTCAAGTGGATGACCTAAGGTTTATCAATCCGTGGGAGGTGTAGGATGAAGATGGTCTCTCTCAAGCAACCCTGCAACCAAATAACAAAGAGTCTCTTGTGTCCCCAACACACCCAATAAAATGGTAAATTGTATAGGTGCACTAGTTCGGCGAGGAGATGGTGATACAAGTGCAATATGGATGGTAGATATAGGTTTTTGTAATCTGAAAATATAAAAACAGCAAGGTAACTAATGATAAAAGTGAGCGTAAACGGTATTGCAATGATAGGAAACAAGGCCTAGGGTTCATACTTTCACTAGTGCAAGTTCTCTCAACAATAATAACATAATTGGATCATATAACTATCCCTCAACATGCAACAAAGAGTCACTCCAAAGTCACTAATGGTGAGAACAAACGAAGAGATTATGGTAGGGTACGAAACCACCTCGAAGTTATTCTTTCCAATCAATCCGTTGGGCTATTCCTATAAGTGTCACAAACAGCACTAGAGTTCATACTAGAATAACACCTTAAGACACAAATCAACCAAAACCCTAATGTCACCTAGATACTCCAATGTCACCTCAAGTATCCATGGGTATGATTATACGATATGCATCACACAATCTCAGATTCATCTATTCAACCAACACATAGAACCTCAAAGAGTGCCCCAAAGTTTCTACCGAAGAATCAAGAAGAAAAGGTGTGCCAACCCCTATGCATAGGTTCATGGGCGGAACCCGCAAGTTGATCACCAAAACGTACATCAAGTGAATCACGTGATATCCCATTGTCACCACAGATACGCACGGCAAGACATACATCAAGTGTTCTCAAATCATTAAAGACTCAATCTGATAAGATTACTTCAAAGGGAAAACTCAATCCATTACAAGAGAGTAGAGGGGGAGAAGCAACATAAGATCCAACTATAATAGCAAAGCTCGCGATACATCGAGATTGTGCCAAATCAAGAACACGAGAGAGAGAGAGAGAGAGAGAGAGAGAGAGAGAGAGATCAAACACATAGCTACTGGTACATACCCTCAGCCCCGAGGGTGAACTACTCCCTCCTCGTCATGGAGATCGCCGGGATGATGAAGATGGCCACCGGTGAGGGTTCCCCCCTCTGGCAGGGTGCCAGAACAGGGTCCCGATTGGTTTTTGGTGGCTACAGAGGCTTGCGGCGGTGGTACTCCTGATCTATTCTGTTCTCCGAAGTTTTTAGGGTATATGGATATATATAGGAGGAAGAAGTACGTCAGGGGAGCCACGAGGGGCCCACGAGGGTGGAGGGCGCGCCCTAGGGGGGTGGGCGCGCCCCCCTACCTCGTGGCTCCCTCGTTTCTTTCCCGACGTGCACTCCAAGTCTATCAGGTAGCTTTCCTTCCAAAAATAACTTCTCCAGAAGGTTTCATTCCGTTTCGACTCCGTTTGATATTCCTTTTCTTCGAAACACTGAAACAAGGAAAAAAACAGGAACTGGCACTGGGCTCTGGGTCAATAGGTTAGTCCCAAAAATAATATAAGAATAATAAAGCCCAATATTGTCCAAAATAGATAATATACTAGCATGGAACAATAAAAAATTATAGATACGTTGGAGACGTATCATATTACACCTAGATTGGCTATGAACTCCTTCATCCGGACTCCTTCATTTGCTGCTTCCGAAGCAGCTATGTACTCCGCTTCACACATAGATCCCGCCACGACGCTCTGCTTAGAACTACACCAACTGATAGATCCATCATTCAATATAAATACGTATCCGGTTTGTGACTTAGAGTCATACGGATCAGTGTCAGAGCTTGCATCGACGTAACCATTTACAACGAGCTCTTTGTCACCTCCATAAACGAGGAACATATCCTTAGTCCTTTTCAGGTATTTCAAGATGTTCTTGACCGCTGTCCAGTGATCCACTCCTGGATTACTTTGGTACCTCCCTGCTAAACTAATAGCAAGGCACACGTCAGGTCTGGTACACAACATTGCATACATGATAGAACCTATGGCTGAGGCATGGGGAATGACTTTCATTTTCTCTCTATCTTCTGCAGTGGTCGGGAATTGAGTCTGACTCAACTTCACACCTTGTAACACAGGTAAGAACCCTTTATCAAGGTATGTTCTTGGTGAAAGTCCAATTAAGTGTCTTGATCTATCTCTATAGATCTTGATGCCCAATATATAAGCTGTTTCACCGAGGTCTTTCATTGAAAAATTCTTATTCAAGTATCCTTTTATGCTATCCAGAAATTCTGTATTATTTCCAATCAACAATATGTCATCCACATATAATATCAGAAATGCTACAGAGCTCCCACTCACTTTCTTGTAAATACAGGCTTCTCCAAAAGTCTGTATAAAACCATATGCTTTGATCACACTATCAAAGCATATATTCCAACTCTGAGAGGCTTGCACCAGTCCATAAATGGATCACTTGAGCTTGCACACTTTGTTGGCACCCTTAGGATCGACAAAACCTTCTGGTTGCATCATATACAACTCTTCTTTAAGATATGCATTAAGGAATGCAGTTTTGACATCCATTTGCCAAATTTCATAATCATAAAATGCGGAAAATGCTAACATGATTCAGACAGACTTAAGCATTGCTATGGGTGAGAAAGTCTCATCGTATCAACTCCTTGTACTTGTCGAAAACCTTTCGCAACAAGTCGAGCTTTGTAGACAGTAACATTACCGTCAGCATCAGTCTTCTTCTTGAAGATCCATTTATTTTCTATGGCTTGCCGATCATCGGGCAAGTCAACCAAAGTCCACACTTTGTTCTCATACATGGATCCCATCTCAGATTTCATGGCCTCAAGCCATTTTGTGGAATCTGGGCTCATCATCGCTTCCTCATAGTTCGTAGGTTCGTCATGGTCAAGTAACATGACTTCCAGAGCAGGATTACCGTACCACTCTGGTGCGGAACTTAGTCTGGTTGACCTACGAGGTTCAGTAGTAACTTGATCCGAAGTTTCATGATCATCATCATTAGCTTCCTTACTGATTGGTGTAGGAATCACTGGAACTGATTTCTGTGATGTCCTACTTTCCAATTCGGGAGCAGGTACAATTACCTCATCAAGTTCTACTTTCCTCCCACTCACTTCTTTCGAGAGAAACTCCTTCTCTAGAATGGATCCATTCTTAGCAACGATTATTTTGCCTTCGTATCTATGATAGAAGGAGTACCCAACTGTCTCCTTTGGGTATCCTATGAAGACACATTTCTCTGATTTGGGTTCGAGCTTATCAGGTTGAAGCTTTTTCACATAAGCATCGCAACCCCAAACTTTAAGAAATGACAACTTGGGTTTCTTGCCAAACTACAGTTCATATGGTGTCATCTCAACGGATTTAGATGGTGCCCTATTTAACGTGAATGCAACAGTCTCTAAAGCATAACCCCAAAACGATAGCGGTAAATCAGTAAGAGACATCATAGATCGCACCATATCTAATAAAGTGCGGTTACGACGTTCGGACACACCATTACGCTGTGGTGTTCCAGGTGGCGTGAGTTGCGAAACTTTTCCACATTGTTTCAAATGAAGACCAAACTCATAACTCAAATATTCACCTCCATGATCAGTTCGTAGAAACTTTATTTTCTTGTTACGATGATTTTCCACTTCACTCTGAAATTATTTGAACTTTTCAATT
Organism: Triticum aestivum; assembly: GCF_018294505.1. Taxonomy (NCBI): domain Eukaryota; kingdom Viridiplantae; phylum Streptophyta; class Magnoliopsida; order Poales; family Poaceae; genus Triticum; species Triticum aestivum. The sequence goes on from NC_057813.1 coordinate 90,568,512, forward strand.
GTTTTAGACTTATGTTTCATCAAGTAGATATACCCATATCTTCTCAAATCATCTGTGAAGGTCAGAAAATAATGATACCTACCACGATCCTCAACACTCATCGGACCGCATACATCAGTATGTATTATTTCCAATAAGTCAGTTGCTCGCTCCATTGTTCCGGAGAACGGAGTCTTAGTCATCTTGCCCATGAGGCATGGTTCACAAGCATCAAGTGATTCATAATCAAGAGATTACAAAAGCCCATCAGCATGGAGTTTCTTCATGTTCTTTACACCAATATGACCTAAACGGCAGTGCCACAAATAAGTTGCACTATCATTATTAAACTTGTATCTTTTGGCTTCAATACTATGAATATGTGTATCACTACTATCGAGTTCAATAAAAATAGACCACTCATCAAGGGTGGATGACCATAAAAGATATTACTCATATAAATGGAACAACCATTATTCTTTGATTTAATAACCATCTCGCATCAAACAAGATCTAGATATAATGTTCATGCTTAACGCTGGCACCAAATAACAATTATTCAGGTCTAAAACTAATCCCGAAGGTAGATGTAGAGGTAGCGTGCCAACTGCAATCACATCGACTTTGGAACCATTTCCCACGCACATCGTCACCTCGTCCTTAGCCAATCTTCTTTTAATCTGTAGCCCCTGTTTTGAGTTGCAAATATGAGCAACAGAACCAGTATCAAATACCCAGGCGCTACTATGAGCATTAGTAAGGTACACATCAATAACATGTATATCAAATATAACTTTCACTTTGCCATCCTTCTTATCCGCCAAATACTTGGGGCAGTTCTGCTTCAAGTGACCAGTCCCTTTATAGTAGAAGCACTGAGTATCAGGCTTAGGTCCAGACTTGGTCTTCTTCACTTGAGCAGCAACTTACTTGCCGTTCTTCTTGAAGTTCCCCTTCTTCCCTTTGACCTTCTTCTTGAAACTAGTGGTCTTGTTAACCATCAACATTTGATGCTCCTTCTTGACTTCTACCTCCGTAGCCTTTAGCATTGCGAAGAGATCGGGAATTGTCTTATCCATCCCTTGCATATTATAGTTCATCACGAAGCTTTTGTAGGTTGGTGGCAGTGATTGAAGAACTCTGTCAATGACACTATCATCAGGAAGATTAACTCCCAGTTGAGTCAAGTGGTTGTGGTACCCAGACATTCAGAGTATATGTTCACTGACAAAACTATTCTCCTCCATCTTGCAGCTATAGAACTTATTGGAGACTTCATATCTCCCAATTTGGGCATTTGCTTGAAATATTAACTTCAACTCCTGGAACATCTCATATGCTCCATGACGTTCAAAAAGTTGTTGAAGTCCCGATTCTAAGCCGTAAAGCATGGCACACTGAACTATCGAGTAGTCATCAGCTTTGCTCTGCCAGACGTTCATAACGTTCGGAGTTGCTCCTGCATCGGGTCTTGCACCTAGCGGTGCTTCCAGGACATAATTCTTCTGTGCAGCAATGAGGATAGTCCTCAAGTTGCGTACCCAGTCTGTGTAGTTGCCACCATTATCTTTCAACTTAGCTTTCTCTAGGAACACATTAAAATTCAAAGGAACGGTAGCACGGGCCATTGATCTACAACAACATAGACATGCAAAATACTATCAGGTACTAAGTTCTTGATAAATTTAAGTTCAATTAATCATATTACTTAAGAACTCCCAGTTAGATAGACATCCCTCTAGTCATCTAAATGATCACGTGATCCATATCAACTAAACCATGTCTGATCATCACGTGAGATGGAGTCGGTTTCAATGGTGAACATCACTATGTTGACCATATCTACTATATGATTCACGTTCGACCTTTCGGTCTTAGTGTTCCGAGGCCATATCTGCATATGCTAGGCTCGTTAAGTTTAACCTGAGTATTCTACATGTGCAAAACTGGCTTACACCCGTTGTATGTGAACGTACAGCTTATCACACCCGATCATCACGTGGTGTCTCGGCACGGTGAACTGTAGCAACAGTGCATACTCAGGGAGAACACTTGTACCTTGAAATTTAGTGAGGGATCATCTTATAATGCTATCGCTGTACTAAGCAAAATAAGATGCATAAAGGATAAACATCACATGCAATCAAAATAAGTGATATGATATGGCCATCATCATCTTGTGCTTTTGATCTCCATCTCCAAAGCACCGTCATGATCACCATCGCCATCGGCTTGACACCTTGATCTCCATCGTAGCATCGTTGTCATCTCGCCAACTATTGCTTCTACGACTATCGCTACTGCTTAGTGATAAAGTAAAGCAATTACATGGCAATTGCATTTCATACAATAAAGCGACAACCTTATGGCTCTTGCCAGTTGCCGATAACTATTACAAAACATGATCATCTCATACAACAATTTATAAATCATCACGTCTTGACCATATCACATCACAACAAGCCCTGCAAAAACAAGTTAGACGTCCTCTGCTTTGTTGTTGCGAGTTCACCACATGACCAGCCCGGCTATTTTCTTTTGTGAAAATGAGCCCAGTTTATTTTTTCTGAAGAATACCCAATCCAGGCCTACTTATTTTTCTACGCCCTGATGGGCTGCAACTCTTTCAAGACGCCTGCAAATCTTGAAAGTAATATGAAATGGGCTGTAAATATAAAAACAGATGACAAATTGGCAATTACTTTATAATTTCTGAATTTTTTCACATTTTCATATTCCAATTTCACTGGGCTTTAATCTAATTTAAATATATCTTCAAAGTACTTTAAATCTGGCTCGACATTTCGGTATTAAAAATAGTTTGGAACCCACAGAAATATGCGAAATTTCGTTTAAATTTTTAACCCTGGCCCTGGCCAACAAAGAAAACGGACTGCAATAAATTGCATAAGAAGTTGCAATGAGCTATATATAAATTATTAAAAAAATAGGGAATGGTATGACTTGTGGGCCTATTAAGTTGACACGTATGCAAGATTTTTTTTACTTATTATATATGACAACAAATGATTCTAGCAGACGTAACCATTGGATGTCAATCCAACGGCCGTCGTGTTTCTTTAATCTCTGATCTTCTTACTCTAGCCGCCAAATCCAGCGCCGGCGGGACCGCCTGCTCCCGCCTCCCGTGGCCGGCTATGCTGCCGCGCAGGCCTCACCACCCCCTACTACTCCCACCGCTGGCTAGGCCATCCCTCCACTGTTGTGGCTTCGCCGCCTCCGGGTCATTCCCTTCCTGGGTCTCGTCGTCGTCCATCGTGTCGGTGTTCTCGGCACGGCGTGGTCAATGTTGTCAACAAACGACAACATCGGAAGAGGGACGTACATGGAGAGGCTGACAGTTGGGACCCACATGGTCCATGGCCGCACGCAAGCAAGTACCTCCTTATTACACCAAAAAGAATGAATACCCCTGCTGACAGCTCGGACCCACTTCGCATGCAAGGAAGTGCCTCCTTATGACACAAAAAAAATGAATACTCCCCCTGCTAGCTTGGACCCACCATAGTGGGAGGCTGACTTGTGGGCCTACTAAGTTGACGCGGACGGAGGGCTTTGTCAACTTACTCAACAAATGATTCTATCACTAGTGACCATTGGATTGTTAACATCCAACGGTCGTCCTGCTTCTTCAACCTCTAATTTTCTTGCTCCAGACGTCCAAACCACCGCGTGCTCTTGCCTCCCGTGGCCGGCTGTGCTGCCATGGAGGCCTCACCGCCCCCTACTACTCCCACCACTGGCCAGGCCCTGCGGCTACGGTAGCCGAACCAGTGAACCCTCGTACTCCTCTCCGTGTGGGCATCCACTGCCGCGTCTTCCCCAGCTCCGCGTCGTTCCCTTCCTAGGCCTCGCCTTCGTCCATCGCCTTGGTGCTCTCAGCGCGGCATGGTCAATGTGGTCAACGAACGACTTCCATCAGAAGAGTACTGTACGTTGAGAGGCTGACAGCTGGGTCCATGGCCGCAGCAAGGAAGTGCCTCCTTATTACGCGGAAAATAATGATTCCTCCACTTGACAGCAGGGACCCACTGGACGGGCCACCGTATTTCACAAAAAAAACGTTTCCGCCCTGACTGCTGGGACCCACCAGCTACATCTTCGCACGCAAGGAAGTGCGTCCATATTACGGGCAAAAAAATGATTCGCCCCCTGACTGCTGGGACGCACCAGCTACATCTTCACACGCAAGGAAGTGCCTGACAGTCGGGACCCACCCGGTCGAAGCATACGTAGCGTTGTCATTCTGGTTGCGAACGTGTACGTACATACTGGTCGATGTAGAGGCGCGCACGTGCGGTAGTAGAGGCGCGCCCGTAGCATGTACACGTACGTACAGCGGCCAGGGTGCAAGAAAGTAAATACGGCCACGTACGTACATACGGGAGGGGTCTCGAATGCCTACTCGCACATACGTACGGCCAGGGCTCGTGTACTGGCTTTGGCTGGGTCGTAACAGAGAAACTGTGTCATCGTCGTGTTCATGGGGAGGGAATGGAATGCGTCGTGTTCATCGGGAGGCAAAGGAACGCATGCTATTCATCAGGAGCCAACCGGCTTGGATGGAACAGCCAATGGAAACGAGGCCCGGCGTACCGCAAAACGGAGGAAACGGCCTTGTGTTCGACCGGCCATGGTGGAAACAGGATCTTGTTCATCAGGAGGGGTCTGGCGTACCGCAAAACGGAGGAAACGGACCTCCTACGGTCGAAATGGGGTCCTGTTGATTGGGAGGGGTGTGGCGTACTGCAAAACAGAGGAAACGGACTTGTGTTGGAGCGCTATGGTCGAAACGGGGGTCCTGTTCATCGGGAGGGGTGTGGCGTACCGCAAAACGGGACTCCACGGGATACTGTTCATCTCCACCGTCGATCTCCTCCAGCCTCCACGGGCTACTGTTCATCCACCATCGACCTCCTCCAGCCTCCACCTGCGACTGTTCATCCACGGGCTCCTGTTCATCTAGCCTCCACCGCGCGCTCCTCCACCGGCTACTGTTCAACCAGCCCTCTCCACGGGTCCTATTCAACCACCCCTCCACGGGATACTGTTCATCCAGCCCACCACCGGCTACTGTTCAACCAGCCCTCCATTGGCTACTATTCAACCAGCCCTCCACGGGGTCCTGTTCATCCAGCCCTCCATGGGGTCTTGTTCATCCACCAGCTCGATCGATCGGGGTACTGTTCATCCAGCGACAACGGCCTCTACTACCACGGGGTCCTGTTCATCCAACCCCCACCGGGAACTGCTCATCCAAACCCCCCAACAACGCTCACTGTTCATCCAGAGGCAGCATCGATTGACTTCAGTTAGCAGCAGTAGCGAACGAATCGCTCGATCGGGTTCAGTTAACAGCCATCGATCGATCGCTCGGGTTCAGTAACGTGAAGCTTGCAGTGCAATCACTAGGGTTCAGTTAGAGCCCAACGCCTCACTCTGGTTCAGTTAGAGTGCAACGCCTCGCACACACGCGCGTACGTACAAGAGAAACATGCGTCGCTCGGCCCCCGACCACCCACCGTAACCGGGAACTCCCCCGATATTTTCCTCGCCCTCGCTTCTACCACGGTTTTCTCCGTCATGGACGGCCCAAAGAATGTCATGCAGCTGCGTCTCCGGCCCACCCAGGACGAAAAACCAATTTTCTGTCATGATTTTTTGTCATAGAAGTAGGAGCCCACCACATCTATGATGATACAGGGTTTTGTGATAATCCCCAAGTGCAAGGAATCATCGTAGAAATTTCCAAAGGTGGAAGTGATAAGTATGGAGTGTCGAACCCACAAGGAGCTAAAGGTAAGATCAATATTCTCTCAAGCCCTATCTGCCACTGATACGACTCTACGTACACCGAACGTTTGCTTCCAACTAGCAACGAGAAATAAAACTATGTTGTGGGTATGAAGAGGATAACTTTGTATAATATCGGAGAGCTAAAACATAAAAGTAGATGTTGTTATCATAGAGTTAGAATATATTACTAAATATTATAAATAGCGAGTGTGGAATAATGGTGGATCGGTGTGCGCCATATCCCCATTTCCCTCTTCTTTGAGACCAGGATTCCTTGTGTAATTTCATCCATCTCTTAGTTTTTTTTGAATCATTGAGTTCATCACTCAACGTAGTCTAGCAGTTCAGTTCGACTCTATTTGAGAGACCTCGCTTGCTTATTGCAATTTAGAATTGAATTGATTCTATCCTTGATGTATTTGCAATTAAATCCGAATCAATATATCCAAAAGTTTATATCTCCCCCACCTCCCGTCTTACTTTTTTATAGTATTCAAAATTATACTATAACGCTTGATATTTATTCTTTTTTTCTAATCAGAATTAGCAATTTTATTTACTCTGACTCTATGTTCCCCTTAGTGAAATATTAATCCTCAAATTATTAACAAATAATAAAGTCTATAAATTGTCCTAGGCAATTGTTAACAAGACCGGTGATCACTATTGCAGTTTCATATGAGGGAGAGGCATAAGCTAACATACTTTCTCTACTTGGATCATATGCAATTATGATTGGAACTCTAGCAAGCATCCGCAACTACTAAAGATCATTAAGGTAAAACCCAACCATAGCATTAAAGCATCAAGTCCTCTTTATTCCCATACGCAACAACCCCCTTACTCGGGTTTGTGTTTCAGTCACTCACCAACCCACTATAAGCGAATCATGAACGTATTGCAACACCCTACAGCGGGAACCCCTCACGCTTGCGCGACACTGAGGGCACCATAGGACAGCATCAAAGTAAAACATACAACTCGTACCAATCTAGATCATCAATCAACCCAAAGACAAAAGATATCTACTCAAAACATCATAGGATGGCAACACATCATTGGATCATAATATGTGGCATAAAGCACCATGTTCAAGTAGGGATTACAGCGGGGTGCGGGAGAGTGGACCGCGTAAAAGAGATGAGGATGGTGATGATGATGGTGATGTTGATGAAGACAATCACCTCGGCGATGATTCCCCTCTCGATGGCACTCCGGTGCCACCAAGAGAGAGGAGGAGAGGTTCTCCCCCTTGTGCTTCCTCCTCCATGGCCTTCCCCCTAGATGGGGAGAGGTTCTCCCTCTGGTCCTTGGCCTTCATGGTGATGATGGCCCCTCCGGGATCCTCCTCTATGGCCTCCGGTGATGATGGCCCCCTCCGGTAAGGTGCCAGAGAGGGACTAGATTGATTTCTCGTGGCTACAGAGGCTTTCAGCGGCAAAACTTCCGATCTAGATTATTTTCTGGGAGTTTATGTATTTATAGGAATTTTTGGCGTTGATTTCACGTCAGGGGGGTCTCTGAGTCGTCCATGAGGCAGGGGCCCACGCCCAGGGGGGGTGGGCGCGCCCCCCACCCTCGTGGACAGCCCGGGACTCTTCTGGCCCAACTCTTTTGCTCCAGGGGCTTCCTATGGACCATAAAAAATCAACAAAAATTGGCATGTCAATTGGACTCCGTTTGGTATTCCTTTTCTGTTAAACTCAAAAACAAGGAAAAAACTGAAACTGGCACTGGGCTCTAGGTTAATAGGTTAGTCCCAAAAATCATATAAAATAGCATATAAATGCATATAAAACATCTAAGATGGATAATATAATAGCATGAATACTTCATAAATTATAGATACATTGGAGACGTATCATTTTGTCACAATTATCATCATAGAAGTGTCATAAGCATGACAGGAAAAAATTCGTTCGGCCCAAAATTTCACGGATGTGTCTTTTTTTTTGTAGTGTGCCGTGAAAATTCCACAACAGTTGGCCCCCATCGTGGGGCCAGCGCACGGTGGTTTCGAGTTCTTACATGTTAACTTTCAAGGGATCAAGTGATACGCTGTGGGCCGGATGACCAAGAGTTCTCGCGGCAAGCTCTACATTGATGACGCAGGCTGGGGCAGCTAGGCCGGCTCAATCGAGTACGGGTACCGGGTCCCCTTCGGCTGAATCCACGTTTTCATCGGCAAGGTCGGCGAACCGAGCCCTTAGCCGGACATCTGCACCGCATCATTGAGACGGCTCAGCGTACACGACCCGCCCGGGTTCAACCCGCCATGAAGCATGCCTTCGTTGGATTTATCCATGGGGCGGAATTTGAAGGATCTGTGTCTGGCGGTGAGACGGCGATACGTCTCCAACGTATCTATAATTTATGAAGTATTCATGCTATTATATTATCCTTCTAGGATGTTTTATATGCTATTTTATATGATTTTTGGGACTAACCTATTAACCTAGAGCCCAGTGCCGGTTTCTGTTTTTTCCTTGTTTTTGAGTTTTACAGAAAAGGAATACCAAACGGAGTCCAATTGACGTGCCAATTTTTGACGATTTTTTATGGACCAAAAGAAGACCCCGGAGTAAAAGAGTTGGGCCAGAAGAGTCCCGGGCCGTCCACGAGGGTGGGGGCGCGCCCACCCTCCCCCCCCCCCCCCCCCGGGCGCGTGGGCCTGCCTCGTGGACGACTCGAGAACCTCCTTGATGTGAGACCTACGCCAAAAATTCCAATAAATACTGAAACCTCCAGAAAATAACCTAGATCGGGAGTTCCGCTGCCACAAGTCTCTGTAGCCACCAAAAACCAATCGGGACCCTGTTTCGGCACCCTGCCGATGGGGGGATCCATCACCGGTGGCCATCTTCATCATCCCGGCGCTCTCCATGACGAGGAGGGAGTAGTTCACCCTCGGGGATGAGGGTATGTACCAGTAGCAATGTGTTTGATCTCTCTCTCTCTCTCTCTCTCTCTCTCTCTCTCTCGTGTTTTCATTTGGCACGATCTTGATGTACCGCGAGCTTTGCTATTATAGTTGGATCTTATGATGTTTCTCCCCCTCTACTCTCTTCTAATGGATTGAGTTTTCTCTTTGAAGTTATCTTATCGGATTGAGTCTTTGAGGATTTGAGAACACTTGATGTATGTCTTGCATGTGCTTATCTGTGGTGACAATGGGATATTCACGTGATCCACTTGATGTATGTTTTGGTGACCAACTTGCGAGTTTTGTGACCTCGTGAACTTATGCATAGGGGTTGGCACACGTTTTCATCTTGACTCTCCGGTAGAAACTTTGGGGCACTCTTTGAAGTTCTTTGTGTTGGTTGAATAGATGAATATGAGATTGTGTGATGCATATCGTATAATCATACCCACGGATACTTGAGGTGACATTGGAGTATCTAGGTGACATTAGGGTTTTGGTTGATTTGTGTCTTAAGGTGTTATTCTAGTACGAACTCTTGAATAGATCGATCAGAAAGAATAACTTTGTGGTGGTTTCGTACCCTACAATAATCTCTTCGTTTGTTCTCCGCTATTAGTGACTTTGGAGTGACTCTTTGTTGCATGTTGAGGGATTGTTATATGATCTAATTATGTTATTATTGTTGAGAGAACTTGCACTAGTGAAAGTATGAACCTTAGGCCTTGTTTCCTAGCATTGCAATACCGTTTGTACTCACTTTTATCTCTTGTTACCTTGCTGTTTTTATATTTTCAGATTACAAAAACCTATATCTACCATCCATATTGCACTTGTATCACCATATCTTCGCCGAACTAGTGCACCTATACAGTTTACCATTGTATTGAGTGTGTTGGGGACACAAGAGACTCTTTGTTATTTGGTTGTAGGGTTGTTTGAGAGAGACCATCTTCAACGTATGCCTCCCATGGATTCATAAACCTTAGGTCATCCACTTGAGGGAAATTTGCTACTGTCCTACAAACCTCTGCACTTGGAGGCCCAACAACGTCTACAAGAAGAATGTTGCGTAGTAGACATCAAGCTCTTTTCTGGCGCCGTTGCCGGGGAGGTGAGTGCTTGAAGGTATATCTTTAGATCTTGCAATCGAATCTTTTAGTTTCTTGTTTTATCACTAGTTTAGTTTATAAAAGAAAACTACAAAAAATGGAATTAAGGGTGCCTCATATGCTTCATCTTCTTAATGTCTTTTGTGAAAATGATGGGAAGGAAAATTGTGCTCAAGTACTAGAAGAAGAATTACATAGAATGCTTGTCATAAAACATGTGAATGATAAGCATGATTGCAATGTTGTTAGTATGAATTCTTTGAATACCCATTATGCTAATGATATGCAAAGCCACATGCTTGGGGATGCTATGTTTGATGAAGATGATATGTTTAGTCCCCCAAGTTTCGATGAGCAAATTTATTATAATGAAAGCATGCCTCCTATTTATGATGATTATTGTGATAACACATACGCTATAAAGAATAAAGATAGCCACGAAACTTGTCATCATGATTTTGATTTTCAATTGGATTATGCTTCACGTGATAATTATTTTGTTAAGTTTGCTCCCACTACTATTCATGAGAACAAAATTGCTTATGTGGAGAGTAATAAAAATTCTATGCTTGTAGATCATGAAAAGAATGCTTTGTGTGATGATTATATTGTTGAATTCATTCATGGTGCTACTGAAAATTATTATGAGAGAGGAACATATGCTTGTAGGAATTGCAATAATGTCAAGTTTCCTCTCTATGTGTTGAAAATCTTGAAGCTATGCTTGTTTTGCCTTCCTATGCTAGTTGATTATTGTTCCCATAAGTTGTTTGCTCACAAAATCCCTATGCATAGGAAGTGGGTTAGACTTAAATGTGCTGCTCATGTTCTTCATGATGCTCTTTTTATGTTTCAATTCTTATCTTTTATGTGGGCATCATTGAAATCATCATGCCTAGCTACGGGCGTTAAACGTTAGCGCTCTTTGGGAGGCAACCCAATTTTATTTTTGTTTCTTGCTTTTAGGTTCTGTTTAGTAATAAATATTTCATCTAGCCTCTGGTTAGATGTGATTTTATGTTTTAATTAGCATTTGTGCCAAGTAAGACTTATAGGATCTTCTTGGATGATAATTATTTGATCTTGCTGAAAAAGTAAGAAACTTTCTGCTCACGAAAACAATTGTTAAAAATCACCAGAAAGTGATAAAATACTGATTCCAATTGAAGTAGATCAATAATCAAATTATATAGGTCTTTCTATTTTGGAAGATTTTTCTGAGTTCCAGAAGTTTGAGTTTGATACAGATTACTACAGACTGTTCTGTTTTTGACAGATTCTATTTTCTATGTGTTGTTTGCCTATTTTGATGAATCTATGAGTAGTATCGGAGGGTATGAACCATAGAGAAGTTGGAATACAGTATATATTACACCAATATGAATTTAGAATGACTTCACAACAGTACCTAAGTGGTGATTTATTTTCTTATACTAACGGAACTTACGAGTTTTCTGTTGAGTTTTGTGTTGTGAAGTTTCAAGTTTTGGGTAAAGATTCGATGGACTATGGAATAAGGAGTGGCAAGAGAATAAGCTTGGGGATGACCAAAGCACCACAAGGTAATATTCAAGGACAACCAAAAGCCTAAGCTTCGGGATGCCCCGGATGGCATCCCCTCTTTCTTCTTCGTTCATCGGTAACTTTACTTCGAGCTATATTTTTATTCACCACATGATATTGATACGTCTCCAACGTATCTATAATTTATAAAGTATTCATGCTATTATATTATCCATCTTAGATGTTTTATATGCATTTATATGCTATTTTATATGATTTTTGGGACTAACCTATTAACCTAGAGCCTAGTGCCAGTTTCTGTTTTTTTCCTTGTTTTTGAGTTTTACAGAAAAGGAATACCAAACGGAGTCCAATTGACGTGCCATGTTTTGTTGATTTTTCATGGACCAAAAGAAGCCCCTGGAGCAAAAGAGTTGGGCCAGAAGAGTCCCGGGCTGTCCACGAGGGTGGGGGGCGCGCCCACCCCCTAGGCGTGGGCCCCTGCCTCGTGGACGACTCGGATACCCCCCTGACGTGAAACCAACGCCAAAAATTCTTATAAATACAGAAACCCCCAGAAAATAACCTAGATCGGAAGTTTCGCCGCCGCAAGCCTCTATAGCCACGAGAAATCAATCTAGGCCCTCTCTGGCACCCTGCAGGAGGGGGGCCATCATCACCGGAGGCCATGGAGGAGGATCCCGGAGGGGCTATCATCGCCATGAAGGCCAAGGACCAGAGGGAGAACCTCTCCCCATCTAGGGGGGAGGCCATGGAGGAGGAAGCACAAGGGGGAGAACCTCTCCTCCTCTCTCTCTCTCGGTGGCGCTGGAGTGCCATCGGGAGGGGAATCATCGCCGCGGTGATCGTCTTCATCAACATCACCATCATCATCACCATCCTCATCTATTTTACGCGGTCCACTCTCCCGCACCCCGCTGTAATCCCTACTTGAACATGGTGCTTTATGCCACATATTATGATCCAATGATGTGTTGCCATCTTATGATGTTTTGAGTAGATATATTTTGTCATTGGCTTGATTGATGATCTAGATTGGTACGAGTTGTATGTTTTATTTTGGTGCTGTCCTATGGTGCCCTCCGTGTCGCGCAAGCAAGAGGGATTCCCGCTGTAGGGTGTTGCAATATGTTCATGATTCGCTTATAGTGGGTTGCTAGAGTGACAGAAGCTTAAACCCGAGTAAGGGAGTTGTTGCGTATGGGATAAAAGGCCCTTGATGCTTTACTGCTATGGTTGGGTTTTACCTTAATGATCTTTAGTAGTTGCGGATGCTTGCTAGAGTTCCAATCATAAGTGCATATGATCCAAGAAGAGAAAATATGTTAGCTTATGCCTCTCCCTCATATGAAATTGCAATGACGACTACCGGTCTTGTTAACAATTGCTTAGGACAATGTCGCACACTGATCCATCATTATTCCACACTCGCTATTTATAATATTTAGTAACGTATTCTAACTTTGTGATAACAACACCTACTTTTATATTTTAGCTCTCCGTTATCATGCAAAGTTATCCTCTTCATACCCACAATGTAGTTTTATTTCTCGTTGCTAGTTGGAAGCAAATGTTCGGTGTACGTAGAGTCGTATCAGTGGTAGATAGGGCTTGGGAGAATATTGATCTTACCTTTAGCTCCTTGTGGGTTCGACACTTCATACTTATCACTTCCACCTTTGGAAATTGGTACGATGATTCCCTGCACTTGGGGATTATCAAGCTCTTTTCTGGCGCCGTTGCCGGGGAGCAATAGCGTGGGGTTGATATTCTCGTGTGTGCTTGTTTGCTTCTTCACTAAGTAGATTTTTTTCCCATTTTTTTCTGCTTAGTTGTGGGTTAAACATACAAAAAATTTAAAAGAATGAAAGTACAAAAAAAATTACTTGCCTCTCATGCCTAAAAAGTTTTTCAAAAAGAGAAGTGATTGGAAAGTTATGCATTGACGAAGTGAGGGTCGACCTTGAGCACTTGTGTTCATGCTCACGGAAACAATGTAGAATTTTTCATGGAAATTTCTCTGTAAATAATTATACCCTTGTGTATATCCATTGTATTATAAAAATAATGTGCCAAGCTTTGTTTTTGGATGATTAGATTGCTTGTTTACTACGTGCAGAACAAAAACAGAAACTTTGGCTGTAGCGCGTGATTTTACATTTTTTTACTGGAAGGTCAAATGGGTCTAAAAAAATTCACATTACTTCTGTACAAATTTTAAAATTTATTTCATAATTTTTTGAGTTACAGAAGTGTACTAAACTTCCAGATTACTACAGACTGTCCTGTTTTTGACAGATTCTGTTTTTCGCGTGTTGTTTGCTTATTTTGATGAATCTATGGCTAGTATCGGGGGTTATGAACCATAGAGAAGTTGGAATACAGTAGGTTTAAAACCAATATAAATAAATAATAAATTTGCAACAGTACCTAAAGGTAGTGATTTGCTTTATTATACTAACGGATCTCACAAAGTTTTTGTTAAAGTTTTGTGTGGATGAAGAGTTCGAAGATCGAGGAGCTATCAATATGAGAAGAATAAAGAGAGGCAAGAGCTCAAGATTGGGGATACCCAAGGCACCCCAAGTAAATATTTCAAAGGATACTCAAGCATCTAAGCTTGGGGATGCCCCGGTTGGCATCCCATCTTTCTTCTTCAACAAATATCGGTATACCTCGGTTTTTGTTTTGTTCACATGATTTGTGTCCTTTGTGTTTTTCTGTTTCTTTAGGAACCATGCTAGTATGAGATGTCCATTCATCAATTTATAGAATACTTCATGTGCTTCACCTATATCTTTTACGTATGATCTTATAGAATTGCACTTTGTGCTTCACTTAAATCTTTTTAGTATGGTTTTATAGAATGCTTCGTGTGCTTCACTTATACATTTTGAGCTTGGATATTGGTTAAGCCTATATTAATTGTACAATGCACCATGAACTTAACTTATATATTTTGGAGTATGAATAATACTATCATATAAGGTGGGTTTGGAAGAGTGTCGACTTTAGGAATTAGTGATCACACTATTCCGAATGAGAAGAATTTTGCTTATGTGGAGAGTAGAAAAACTTCTATGCTTATAGATCATGAAAATAATGCTATATGTGATGGTTATATTGTTGAATTCATTCATGATGCTACTGAAAATTATTATGAGGGAGGAATATATGCTTGTAGGAGTTGCAATAATATCAAATTTTCTCTCTATGTGCTTAAAGTTTTGAAGTTATACTTGTTTTGCCTTCCTATGCTAGTTGATTCTTGTTCCTATAAATTATGTGCTCAAAAAATCCCTAGGCATAGTAAGTGGGTTAGATTCAAATGTGCTAGTCATATTCTTCATGATGCTCTCTTTATGTTTCAATTCTTATCTTTTATGTGAGCATCGTTGAAATCATCATGCCTAGCTAAAAGGCATTAAAGAAAAGCGCTTGTTGGGAGACAACCCAATATTTACCCTAAATGTTTTTGTGTGTTTACATGATTAAGATACTGTAGTAATCATGTTTTATATCTTTTGTTTCAATAAAGTGTCAAGTAAGACCTTTGGGAAGACTTGGGTGAAAGTTAATGTGATCTTGCTGTAAAAAACAGAAACTTTGCGCTCACGAGAATAGATGTAATTTTTTACAGAAGAGTGGTTTTGAATTGATTCTTTTTGAATAATATTAATAGAAAAATTAATCACGTCCACAATTTATTTCATAATTTTTGTAGTAGCAGAAGTATGGTTTCTGTTCTATCATTATAGACTGTTCTGTTTCTGACAGATTCTGTTTTCATCGCATAGTTTGCTTGTTTTCTAGTTTCTATGGCTTATATTTCTCAATATAAATTGTAGAAATGATATGGTACAGTAGGCATTGTGTGAGAACAATTATGAAACTTTTATTTGGCAGTACCAAAGTGAATGGTTTGCTCTTTATCATACTAACCTATCTCACGAAGTTCCGTTAAGTTTTGTGTGATTGAAGTTTTCAAGCTTTGGGTGAGATATCGATATGAGGAGAATAAGGAGTGGGAAGACCCTAAGCTTGGGGATTCCAAGGCACCCCAAGGTAATATTCAAGGAAGACTCAAGCGCCTAAGCTTGGGGATGCCCCGGAAGGCATCCCCTCTTTCATCTTCAAAACTATTGGTATACCTTACTCGAAGCTATATTTTTATTCGTCACATGATATGTGTTTTGCTTGGAGTGTATTTTCAATTCTACTTGCTGTTTGAATAAAATCATTGGATCTGAAATCTTGAATGAAAAAGAATCCTCCCATGGCTAGTTAATTATTTGACTACTCAGTGTTTTTCACTTATATCTTTTTGGGGTAGTTTGTCATTTACTCACGTGCTTCAAGTATATCCTATGAGTAAATGGTTGAATGAATTGAATACCATAAATCTGAATTTATAAATGTTTCATATGCTTATACCATGGGGAGTAATGACTTCACAAATAATAAGTATAGGTAGTAAACTTATTGAAAGTTAGCAAACGCAGAATTGGTCACTTGAACAATTCGTGAAAGAATATCGAAGGAAGGGAGATTTCACATATAAATATACTATCTTGGACATCTTTTGTAATTATGAGCACTTATTAAAATATGACATGCTAAAAGGATGATGTTGGACAAGGAAGACAACGTAATGGGTTATGTTTTCTTATATCCGAAATAAAGTATATTGTCATGGATCATCCAACATGCTGAGCTTGCCTTTCCCTCTCATGCTAGCCAAATTCTTTGCACCAAGTAGAGATACTACTTGTGCTTCCGAACATCCCTTAAACCAGTTTTGCCATGAGAGTCCACCATACCTACCTATGGATTAAGTAAGATCCTTCAAGTAAGTTTTCATCGGTGCATGCAATAAAAATTGCTCTCTAAATATGTATGATCTATTAGTGCGAAGAAAATAAGCTTTATACGAACTTGTGATAGGGAAGAAATAAAAGTGACAGACTGCATAATAAAGGTCTTTATCACAAGAGGCAATATAAAGTGATGTTCTTTTGCATTAAGATTTTGTGCATCCAACCATAAAAGCGCATGACAACCTCTGCTTCCCTCTGCGAAGGGCCTATCTTTTACTTTTATCTTCTACCTTATGCAAGAGTCATGGTGATCTTCACCTTTTATTTTTACATTTTATCCTTTGGCAAGCACATTGTGTTGGAAAGATCTTTATATATATATATATATATATATATATATATATATATATATATATATATTGGATGTAAGTTATCATGAACTATTATTGTTGACATTACCCTTGAGGTAAAAGGTTGGGAGGCGAATCTATTAGCCCCTATCTTTCTCTGTGTCCGATTAAAACTTTGAACCCATAAATATCACGTGAGTGTTAGCAATTGCCGAAGATTAAACGATAGTTGAGTATGTGGAGTTTGCTAAATCAAAGCTCTGACATAGACCATTCCTGAAAATAAGATGAATTGCAATTGTTTGATGACTAAGAGCACTGTTTGTTAGTTTTCAAGAAAGTTTATGATCTATACTTTATCATGTGAATAGCTTGTTCCTTGATCATGAAAAGTTTTATGAGATGAGCTACTGTTATGACATATAATGATGCGAGAAAAGGTGATTGAAATTATCATTGATCAAACTTGTGCACCTGTTAGCATTCACACTTCATAAATTATTTCTTTTATCATTTACCTACTCGAGGACGAGCAGGAATTAAGCTTGGGGATGCTGATACGTCTACAACGTATCTATTATTTATGAAGTATTCATGCTATTATATTATCCATCTTAGATGTTCTATATGCATTTATATGCTATTTTATATGATTTTTGGGACCAACCTATTAACCTAGAGCCCAGTGCGAGTTTCTGTTTTTTCCTTGTTTTTGAATTTTACAGAAAAGGAATACCAAATGGAGTCCAATGGACGTGCCATTTTTTGTTATTTTTATGGACCAAAAGAAGCCCCTGGAGCAAAAGAGTTCAGCCAGAAGAGTCCCGGGCTATCCACAAGGGTGGGGGGCGCCCACCCCCCTGGGCGTGGGCCCCTGCCTCATGGATGACTCGGAGACCCCCCCCGACGTGAAACCAACGCCAAAAATTCCTATAAATACAGAAACCCCTAGAAAATAACGTAGATCGGAAGTTCCGCCGCGGCAAGCCTCTGTAGCTGATGTGTTCTACACAACCTTCTTCTTGTAGACGTTGTTGGGCCTCCAAGTGCAGAGCTGTGTAGGACAGTAGCAAATTTCCCTCAAGTGGATGACCTAAGGTTTATCAATCCGTGTGAGGCATAGGATGAAGATGGTCTCTCTCTCAAGCAACCCTGCAACCAAATAACAAAGAGTCTCTTGTGTCCCCAACACACCCAATACAATGGTAAATTGTATATGTGCACTAGTTTGGCGAAGAGATGGTGATACAAGTGCAATATGGATGGTAGATATAGGTTTTTGTAATCTGAAAATATAAAAACAGCAAGGTAACTAATGATAGATGTGAGCACAGACGGTATTGCAATGCTAGGAAACAAGGCCTAGGGTTCATACTTTCACTAGTGCAAGTTCTCTCAACAATAATAACATAACTGGATCATATAACTATCCCTCAACATGCAACAAAGAGTCACTCCAAAGTCACTAATAGCGGAGAACAAACGAAGAGATTATGGTAGGGTACGAAACCACCTCAAAGTTATTCTTTCCGATCAATCCATTGGGCTATTCCTATAAGTGTCACAAACAGCCCTAGAGTTCGTAGTAAAATAACACCTTAAGGCACACATCAACCAAAACCCTAATGTCACCTAGATACTCCAATGTCACCTCAAGTATCCATGGGTATGATTATACGATATGCATCACACAATCTCAAATTCATCTATTCAACCAACACATAGAACCTCAAAGAGTGCCCCAAAGTTTCTACCGGAGAGTCGAGACGAAAACGTGTGCCAACTCCTATGCATAGGTTCATGGGCGGAACCCGCAAGTTGATCACCAAAACATTCATCAAGTGGATCAATAGAATACCCCATTGTCACCACTGGTATCCCACGCAAGACATACATCAAGTGTTCTCAAATCCATAAAGACTCAATTCGATAAGATAACTCAAAAGGGGAAACTCAATCCATTACAAGAGAGTAGAGGGGGAGAAACATCATAAGATCCAACTACAATAACAAAGCTCGCGATACATCAAGATCGTATCACCTCAAGAACACGAGAGAGAGAGAGAGAGAGAGAGAGAGAGAGAGAGAGATCAAACACATAGCTACTGGTACATACCCTCAGCCCCGAGGGTGAAATACTCCCTCCTCATCATGGAGAGTTCCGGGATGATGAAGATGGCCACCAGTGAGGGTTCCCCCCTCCGGCAGGGTGCCGGAACAGGGTCCCGATTGGTTTTTGGTGGCTACAGAGGCTTGCGGCGGCGGAACTCCCGATCTATTCTGTTCCCCGAAGGTTTTAGGGTATATGGATATATATAAGCGGAAGAAATACGTCAGGGGAGCCACGAGGGGCCCATGAGGGTGGAGGGCACGCCCAGGGGGGTGGGCGCGCCCCCTGCCTCGTGCCTTCCTCGTTGATCCCCTGACGTGCACTCCAAGTCTCCCGGATTGCTTTCTTTCTAAAAATATCTCTCCCGAAGGTTTCATTCCGTTTGAACTCTGTTTGATATTCCTTTCTTCGAAACGCCAAAACAAGGGGAAAAAACAGGAACTGGCACTGGGCTCTAGGTTAATAGGTTAGTCCCAAAAATCATATAAAAGTGCTTAGTAAAGCCTATTAAACATCTAGGATGGATAATATAATAGCATGAATACTTCATAATTATAGATACGTTGGAGACGTATCAGTAGCCACGAGAAATCAATCTAGGCCCTCTCTGGCACCCTGCCGGAGGGGGCCATCATCACCGGAGGCCATGGAGGAGGATCTCGGAGGGGCTATCATCTCCATGAAGGCCAATGACCAGAGTGAGAACCTCTCCTCATCTAGGGGGGAGGCCATGGAGGAGGAAGCACAAGGGGGAGAACCTCTCCTCCTCTCTCTCTCGGTGGCGCCGGAGTGCCATCGGGAGGGGAATCATCATCGCGGTGATCGTCTTCATCAACATCACCGTCATCATCACCATCCTCATCTATTTTACGCGGTCCACTCTCCCGCACCCCGCTGTAATCCCTACCTGAACATGGTGCTTTATGCCACATATTATGATCCAATGACGTGTTGCCATCTTATGTTGTTTTGAGTAGATATCTTTTGTCCTTGGGTTGATTGATGATCTAGATTGGTACGACTTGTATGTTTTATTTTGGTGATGTCCTATGGTGCCCTCCGTGTCACGCAAGCGTGAGGGATTCCCGCTGTAGGGTGTTGCAATACATTCATGATTCATTTATAGTGGGTTGCTAGAGTGACAGAAGCTTAAACCCGAGTAATGGAGTTGTTGCATATGGGATAAAAGGGGACTTGATGCTTTAATGCTATGGTTGGGTTTTACCTTATTGATCTTTAGTAGTTGTGGATGCTTGCTAGAGTTCCAATCGTAAGTGCATATGATCCAAGAAGAGAAAATATGTTTGCTTATGCCTCTCCCTCATATGAAATTGCAATGACGACTACCGGTCTTGTTAACAATTGCTTAGGACAATTCCGCACACCGATCCATCATTATTCCAAACTCACTATTTATAGTATTTAGTAGTATATTCTAACTTTATGATAACAACACCTACTTTTATATTTTAGCTCTCTGTTATCATGCAAAGTTATCCTCTTCATACCCACAACGTAGTTTTATTTCTCGTTGCTAGTTGGAAGAAAACGGTCGGTGTACGTAGAGTCGTATAAGTGGCAGATAGGGCTTGAGAGAATATGGATCTTACCTTTAGCTCCTCGTGGGTTCGACACTTCATACTTATCACTTCCACCTTTGGAAATTGCTACAATGATTCCCTGCACTTGGGGATTATCAGATATGTGTTTTGCTTGGAGTGTCATTTTATTTTCTTTTGTTTTGCTTGTTGTATGAATAAAATACCAAGATCTGAAATTCTTAAATGAGAGAGAGTCTTCACATAGCTACATAATTATTTAACTACTCATTGATCTTCACTTATATCTTTTTGGAGTAGTTTGTCATTTACTCATGTGCTTCACTTATATCCTATGAGTAAATGGTTGAATGATTTGAATATCATAAATCTGAAATTATATATGTTTCATATGCTTATCCCATGGGGAGTAATGACTTCACATATAAGAAGTAGAGGTGGTAAATTTACTGAAGGTTAGCAAACATTGTATTGGTCACTTGAACAATTCATGAAAGAATATTGAAGGAAGAGAGATTTCACATATAAATATACTATCTTGGACATCTTCTATGATTGTGAGCCCCATTAATTATTTTCAAACTTGATCAAATTAGTTGAAGTTGGACAAGGAAGACAACTTAATGAGTTATGTTTGGGTATATTTGTATAGAAGTTATATTGTTATAGATCCTCCAACATGTGGTGCTTGATATTTAGAATCCTTTGCTAGCCAAAATATCTGTACTAAGCAGGAATACTGCTTGTGCATCCAAATTCCTTGAACCAAGTTTCTTCCATGAGTGTCCACCATATCTACCTATATGCGGTATTTACCTGCCGTTCCATGTAAATTTGCATGTGCCAAACTCTAAACCTTCAAATAATAATCTGTTTTGTATGCCCGAATCGCTCATGTAGCGACTAGGGGTTGTCAGCATCTTCCATGCTAGGTGGGTTATTCTCACGATGAGTGGACTCCGCTCATCATTCACGAGAAAATGGCTGGTAACTGGGATGCCCAGTCCTATGATCAAAAGATCAAAAACAAAATCGCAAATAATTTAAACAAAACTCTCCCAGGATTGTTGATAGTTGGACGGCACTCGTTGTTTCGGACAAGCCGTGGAGTGTGATTGTTGGTGGAGGGGGAGTAAAATCTTTACCTTTCTGTTTGGGAACCGCCTATAATGTATGTAGTATGGAAGATATTGGGAACTCTTGGTCGTTATGTTGACAATGAAAGCATACCTCTCAAAATTATTTTCATCTCTGTTTTAGCTTCGAGCTCTAGCACCTCTGCAAATCCCTGCTTCCCTCTGCGAAGGGTCTATCTTTTACTTTTATGCAAGAGTCAATAGTATTCCTTCTCATTCCAACCTACTCTTTAGTTGGCAAGCATCATGTGGTGGAGAAAGATCTAAGCATATATGGCCATTCAAATATATTTGATCATGAATTATTATTGTTGACAGTTATCTATATGATAAATAAGT
This sequence comes from Triticum aestivum, assembly GCF_018294505.1. Lineage (NCBI taxonomy): Eukaryota > Viridiplantae > Streptophyta > Magnoliopsida > Poales > Poaceae > Triticum > Triticum aestivum. Next base: position 90,590,178 of record NC_057813.1, read on the forward strand.
TGGGAGGCGAAACATTAAGCCCCTATCTTTCTCTGTGTTTGATGGATGCTATTTATTCTAAAAATATGCTTTGAGTGGTAGCAATCATGGAAGACTATATGATAGTTGAGTATGTGGGATTTGCTAAATCAAAGCTCTTACATAGACCCTCCCTGAGAATAAGATGAATTGCAATTGTTTGATGACTGAGAACGTAATTTTTTAGTTTTCAACAAAGTTTATGGTCTGTGCTTTAACATGTGAATAGCTTGTTACTTGATCATGAAAAGTTTATGAGTTGAGCTACTGTTATGGCATATAATGATGCTAGAAAATGTGATTGAAATATCATTGATCAAACTTGTGCACCTGCTAGCATTCAGACTTCATAAATTATTTCTTTTATCATTTACCTACTCGAGGACGAGCAGGAATTAAGCTTGGGGATGCTGATACGTCTCCAACGTGTCTATAATTTATGAAGTATACATGCTATTATATTATCCTTCTAGGATGTTTTATATGCATTTATATGCTATTTTATAAGATTTTTGGGACTAAACTATTAACCTAGAGCACAGTGCCAGTTTCTGTTTTTTCCATGTTTTTGGGTTTTCCAGAAAAGGAATACAAACGGAGTCCAATTGACGTGCCAATTTTTGATGATTTTTTATGGACCAAAAGAAGACCCCGGAGTAAAAGAGCTGGGCCAGAAGAGTCATGTGCCATCCACAAGGGTGGGAGCGCGCCCACACCCCCCCCAAGCGCGTGGGCCTGCCTCGTGGACCACTCGAGAACCTCCTTGACGTGAGACCTATGCCAAAAATTCCTATAAATACCAAAACCTCTAGAAAATAACCTAGATCGGGAGTTCCGCCGCTGCAAGCCTCTGTAGCCACCAAAAACCAATCGGGACCCTGTTCCGGCACCCTGCCGGAGGGGGGAACCCTCACTGGTGGCCATCATCCCGGCTCTCTCCATGACGAGGAGGGAGTAGTTCACCCTCGGGGCTGAGGGTATGTACCAGTAGCAATGTGTTTGATCTCTCTCTCTCTCTCTCTCTCTCGTGTTCTTCATTTGGCACGATCTTGATGTACCGCGAGCTTTGCTATTATAGTTGGATCTTATGATGTTTCTCCCCCTCTACTCTCTTGTAATGGATTTAGTTTTCTCTTTGAAGTTATCTTATCGGATTGAGTCTTTAAGGATTTGAGAACACTTGATGTATGTCTTGCATGTGCTTATCTGTGGTGACAATGGGATATTCACGTGATCCACTTGATGTATGTTTTGGCGATCAACTTGCGAGTTCCGTGACCTCGTGAACTTATGCATAGGTGTTGGCACACGTTTTCGTCTCGACTCTCCGGTAGAAACTTTGGGGCACTCTTCGAAGTTCTTTGTGTTGGTTGAATAGATGAATCTGAGATTTAGTGATATATATCGTATAATCATACCCACAGATACTTGAGGTGACATTGGAGTATCTAGGTGACTTTAGGGTTTTGGTTGATTTGTGTCTTAAGGTGTTATTCTAGTACGGACTCTTGAATAGATCGATCAGAAAGAATAACTTTGAGGTGGTTTCATACCCTACAATAATCTCTTCGTTTGTTCTCCGCTATTAGTGACTTTGGAGTGACTCTTTGTTGTATGTTGATGGATTGTTATATGATCTAATTATGTTATTATTGTTGAGAGAACTTGCACTAGTGAAAGTATGAACCTTAGGCCTTCTTTCCTAGCATTGCAATACCGTTTGTACTCACTTTTATCACTTGCTACCTTGCTGTTTTTATATTTTCAGATTAGAAAGACCTATATCTACCATCCATATTGCACTTGTGTCACCATCTCTTCGCCGAACTAGTGCACCTATACAATTTACCATTGTATTGGGTGTGTTGGGGACACAAGAGACTCTTTGTTATCTGGTTGCAGGGTTGTTTCAGAGAGACCATCTTCAACCTACGCCTCCCACGGATTGATAAACCTTAGATCATCCACTTTAGGGAAATTTGCTACTGTCCTACAAACCTGTCACATCCTAGTTAGCCATGCATTAGAGTGTTGCATCATGTTTTCCTTTTCATCAGAAACTTGAAATGGGGATTACAGAACCCCCAGTCCCCTCTGAAACCAACTAGGGTTTACTAAAAACTTTTTCAATGAACCTGAAATGCCCTTCTAAAATGCCCATCATTTTTGTCTTGGTTCAGAACCTCTGCCAAAAGTGGTGCACATTTTCCTAGGCCATCTTAGGGTGTTTGAATTAAATCATAAATATTTGAATTTGGGCATTTAAAATTATATAAAATATTTAAATGCTCAAATATCTCCAAACTAAAATGTTTCATGTTGGAAATAATCCAACTATGGACCAGGAGTAATTTGGTGATTTTAGGAGTTGCCTAAGTATTTTATTTAATTCAACAAAGTTGCAGAAGTATTAAAAAAACAGAAACAGAAAGAAAATGGGAAAAGCTTACCTGGCGCCTGCTCCCGGGCCACCTGCCGGCCCAGCCCAGCACCGCTCCAGCGAGCTGCTTGCCGGCCAGGAAGGCAGGCAGGTGCCCGACGGCGACCGCAGCGTGCGCCACGCACCTGCTCGCCGCCTCGCCGCTCCCCTCGCCCGGTGACGTCGTGGATCAGCCTCCCTCGCTCCCCCGAACCCCCCAGACACCCCCTCTCCTCTCCAGCTCCTCCCCCTCGCGCTCCCCCGCCATGGTCGACGCCACCATCGTCGTGCCTTCGTCGTAGCCGTGCTCCCCGCCGCCCGTGCGTCCTCTCACCGTGTCCAGGAGCTCCGCCGCTGTCCACTTCATCGAGCAGCCGAGCCCCGAGCGCTCGCAACGCCCGAGTCCACCGCAACGACCTCGCCCGAACCGCCGTCGCCGGAGATCCCCTTCAACGCCGTCGTCGCTCCGGTCCATCTCCGGCCGCACCAAGGACTCCGTCGCACTCACTGTGAGCTTAGCCATCTTCCCCTCCCTTCCGTTCTTGCTCCTGAGCCGTGTAGCAACCTCCCGGAGCTCAACCGCACCCACCGCCGTGGAGCTCGTCGCCGACGTGCTCCCAGTCATCCTCCGGCCACAAACTGGTGTCCGTCATGCTCACCGTGTCACTTAGCATCTAGCTAGCCACTCCCCGAGCCTCACCGACCCCTCTAGCGTCAAGTTCGTCTTCGGCCGAACCCCGGTGGCCGCCAAAGTCGTCGCCGGCGCCAACTCCGGCCACCCCGACCCCAACGGACTCCACCAAGAGCTGCGGCTCGTCCCCAGCTCCACTCCGGTGGTCTCGGCGACCCATTTGGTGGCCGGAACGACCAAAACCACTTCCGCCGCCGCGTCGGGCTCGCCGGCGGCTAAACGCCGGTGCAGCCGACCCGGGTTTGACCACGGGTGGGCCCTGGTTGACTCCCCTGAGTCAATGACAGGTGGGGCCCAGCCCTGTTAATTAAACAAGTTTAGTTTTAATTAAATTAATCACCCTGACACGTGGGACCCACTGTCAGGTTTGACCTGGACCAGTTCGGTTGACCTGCTGACGTCACACTGACGTCAGCCTGACGCAATAATTGATTTTCTGGATTTAAATTAAATCAGGAAATCCAGAATATTATTTAAACTTCAAAATTTCATAACTTTTATTCTGTAACTCCAAATTGGACAAATTATATATGAAAAATGATCAGAAAAATCCAATCTATCCATCTGTACTATTTTCATGCATGATTAAACAAGTTAAATTGATGTTTTAAGCAGAACAAGGAAAAGCACTTAAAAGGCCATGTTTGAGTTTGAAATTTGAATCTATGATTCAAATTTGTTCAAATCCTTCTGGTTTTAGTTGCATTAGCCCAACACACTCATATTGCTATGTTTCATGCATGCATCATATTGTTGCACATTGTTTGGTGATGGTTGTGTATCGGTGTCCTTCGCGACAGGTTCTGCCTCCGAGGAGTACCGTGATTACCCTAACGAAGAACCGTATCAGTGCATCGAACCATCAGGCAAGCAACCAACCATTTGATCATATCGATACAATCCCATGTTCTCGCTCCTGCTCTCTTTTACTGCATTAAGACAATGCGATTCAAACTGCTGTGTGCTACGGTAGTTGAACCCATTTCCTCTGCATGACCTGTCATTGCCACAGTAACTAGATGAAACCCACTAGCATGTGTAGGAGTTGATTGAGCCATATGTATGTGTTGTTCCTACCTTGCTATGCCTACTATGCTTAGAGTCGTGTCGGGTCTGGTTCATCTGGGTGATGGCTAGAGTGAAATGATTATGTCGGTAATGAGAGTGGTGTGGTGAACACGATTTGGTAAAGGTATCGATGAGAGGCCATGTAGGAGTACATGGTGGGTTGTTTCATTGAAGCCGACCTTAAGCACTGAGATCTGTATGTGTGATTTAAGATACAGCTACTACCATGCATTGGGCCCTGAGATATGACCCCGCTCGACTTCTTATTCACCCTAGCTCTCTGTCCAGGAGTTGCAAGTAGTTTCTGGTGTTTGTAGCCTACTGGAGGCCGTGGACAGCGCTGACCATAGGGGTGGGCTGTGATGCGGTAGGTACGTGGCCGGGTGTACCGAATACCCGTTAGGTATCTCGGGAACCCTGTTCACATCGTTCGGGGCCGTATGGGAAACCTCGGCCGGACTCCCTGCGGATGGAACCTGAATAGGCGATAAACCTGGACTAGAGGCTTAAGTGTTTAGGTAGGTCGTGGTCTACACCCACGTCGGCTTTCGCTTGAAGTCTGCCGAGCACATGTCGTGTGCAGACGCTAAGTGGTGGAAACATGTATGAAGAAGTACACCCCTGCAGGGTTATCATAATCTATTCGAATAGCCGCGTCCGCGGTAAAGGACTACTTGGTTGCCTATACAGTTCATAGACAAGTAAATGGAAACTGCTAAAAGCCTCAAGATAAGTGTGAGTGCCGAGGATGGCTCTTCCGTAGGAAGACGGAGGCGGATCCTCGGTAGTGTATTGAATTGGTGAGTAGTGGACTCGTGTGCGCAAAACCATTTCAAGTTGAGGTATCGTAGGATAGTCTAGCCAAGAGTCAAAGCTGGCTTGCTGCAATAACTCCACCAACCCTTCTTGAGAACATGCATGTATGTAGGATCTGATGTAAGTCTTGCTGAGTACCTTTGTACTCATGTTGCTATAATCTACATTTTTACAGAAGACGCTGCAACCCCTTCTGATGGGTTCTATGTAGACGTTGACATCAACGAGTAGGCTAAAGACCCAGGTGGTGACCCTGAGCTTGTGAAGGACCACGTAGTATAGTTAGGCTTTCCAAGCCTCTTTTATTTTACTAGTTGTCTGTACTCAGACAAGTTACTTCCGCTGCTGGTTTGTATGACTGTATGACTTGTATGTTGGGTCGTGAGACCCGTACCTTTGTGTATGTTATGTATGGCTCCCTGAGCCTTAAATAAAGTACTTGTGTCGTAGAGTCATGTTGTGATGCTTCATTGTATTTGCACATATCGAGCATATTGTGTGTATGATTGAAATGCTTGGTATGTGTGGGATCTGACTATCTAGTTGTTTATCTTTAGTAGCCTCTCTTACCGAGAAATGTCTCCTAGTGTTACCGCTGAGCCATGGTAGCTTGCTACTGCTCTGGAACACTTAGGCTGGCCGGCATGTGTCCTTCTTCGTTCCTGTGTCTGTCCCTTCGGGGAAATGTCACGCATTGAGTACCGGAGTCCTGTTAGCCCGCTACAGCCCGGTTTACCGGAGTCCTGCTAGCCCAGTGCTACAGCCCGGACCCACTTGCTGATGACCGACACGTTCGAAGCTGGGTCATGGATGCATGTCCCTGTAAGTCTGTGCCGCTTTGGGTTTACGACTAGTCATGTCAGCCCGGGCTCTTTATCATATGGATGCTAGCGACACTATCATATACGTGAGCCAAAAGGCGCAAACGGTCCCGGGAAAAGGTAAGACGACACCCGTGGGGATACCGTGCGTGAGGCCGCAAAGTGATATGAGGTGTTACCAGCTAGATCGATGTGACATCGAGTCGGGGTCCTGACAGCGTTGGCATCAGAGCCGGACTGCCTGTAGGTTCTCCAAGCCAAACTGGTCGATGTTGAGTCTAGAAATTCTTTAGTTATATGTAGGGGAATTGTTTGTGGGTTGGAACGTAAGGCTCTTTTTACTCCTTATACCTTATGACTTTCTGATCTGAGTCAGTCCATTCTTCCACCGGGGGTTAAGGAATTAGGATCTGTTCTCTCTATCAGGATCACGTGTTACTAATCAGTAGTACCTTATAAGTTTGATGGTTACAAGCCTAGTTCAGTTCTACTACCACATTGTGTTGCCAACATGGTTTCAGAACTTTGATATGATGATGTTGAGTGTGTACGAAATCCTTTGTCAAATGTCTCAAAATCCTTTTTGAGCATTTACAGCTGTTATGCTGTCGAAATTTTGCTAGAAATTCTAATGCCTTTGCATTATGATTATGCTTTCAGATGGCCACTCGCGACCTCAATCAAGTGGTTCGCCTGACTCGATGCCTAGATGTACCCGGCCATACTGCTAAGTTGGTCAGGGTAATGACTGAGGCTGGATACCGCTGGTATCCTGAGTACACGGTCGAAGAGCAATTCCGGGACTTCAATCAAAGCCAGTATCTCTGCACTGTCAGGATATTTCCATCTTATCCTGGATCCACTGAGCCTCTTCACTGCTCCTATGGACTCGGGGTTACTATTGAGATGGCTGTGCAGGATGCCGCCTACTCCATGATGACCATTATGCGAGTCAGATCTGGTTTATTTCGGGACTCTGATTTCCGGTATATGCCAGGATCACTTCCGGGAGCACAAGGATATCTCCAAGCTATTTATGCTGATTCCACTCAGGAGGATTCACGAACTCGCACCACTGCTGAGATGCTCGAGGTTAAGGATCGTGAAAATCGGGCCTTAAGGTTAGAGCTCTTCAATACCCGTGCTGACCACTGGGCCACTTTGACTCGGTTCGCACCGGCGGTGCAAGCTGGATTCTCAGATATGCGCGATCTCTATCCTGTGAGATCTGCTCTGCCTGACGTGATGGTTTGGCGTGATGTAGGAGGCATCACCCCACCTCGCGGTCCCCGCAGGCCACCGTTTGTTGGTCCAAGGCCTCATCCTAGCCCCTATGGTCCACAAGCTCCGCGAGATCATCTGTTTCCGGATGAACATGTTGAGCTTCCAGGCTATGGAGGTGACTTTTATGAGGACTACTACGGATCGGTCTGAGTTAGGGGTAGTATCCCTAGTTTGCACTAGCTGTGTCATCTATCGTTCCGCGTGACTCGTGGGATATGACCTAGTTTGTACTCTTTCCGGAGTTGTAGAAAAATAATGTATAGGAGTTTGGAATGCCTCCGATGAGATGTAATCCCTTTTCACCGTAATAGTACTTCGTTTGGTCTTGTACTAAACCTTGTATGGTGTGTATGACGATGGAATAAAAGAAGCAGTTTCTGTATCTACCATGTCATACGGATGATCATCTTGCATTCCGAGTTATTCCTCACATTATGTATTCCTATGTCGGAATTTTATCATTCTGACTAAATCTTTGTCTTGTTTACCTAGGATGGTCAACACGCGCGCCAACCCTGCTTCTCAAGAGCAGGCCGAAGGCAGTGAAGCCAGGAATGAAAATCTGCCTCATCCTCCTTCACTAGCCGAGGTGATGATGGAAGCTGAGAGAAACAAGCGGGAGACAAACCGTTTGTTGGAGCGTATTGAACAGAATACAGCACACCATCAGAGGGCTAACGTGGTGTCACTTAGTGATTTTATCAAATTGCATCCACCCACGTTCCACCACTCCGTCGAGCCTCTCGACGCTGATGACTGGCTTCGCAGTATTTCTCACAAGCTGCGTTCCGCGCTGGTAGCGGAGGCTGACAAGGTCACCTTTGCCGCATATCATCTTGAAGGCCCCGCCAGTCTATGGTGGGAGAATTATGGAGCTATGCGCCCAGCG